>NC_091751.1:63892677-63960177 GCF_043380555.1 Nothobranchius furzeri | reverse complement strand
CCACAGTTCCACGACCAGGACGAAAACCACATTGTTCCTCCTCAATCTGAGATTCAACTATCGATTGGACCCTCCTCTCCAGTAGCTTGGAGTAGACCTTTCCAGGGAGGCTGAGGAGTGTGATCCCCCTATAGTTGGAACACAGGTCACCCTTCTTGAAGATGGGGACCACCACCCCGGTCTGCCACTCCACAGGAACTGCCCCCGATGACCACGCAATGTTGCAGAGACGTGTCAACCACGACAGCCTTACAACATCCATGGCCTTGAGATACCCAGGACGAATCTCATCCACCCCGGGGCTCCGCCGCTGTGTAGATGTTTGACTACCTCAGCAACTTCTGCCCCAGAGATTGGACAGTCCATCCCAGCTCTGGTTCCTCCTCGGATTGCGCGTAGGTGGGATTGAGGAGCTCCTCAAAGTATTCCTTCCACCGTCCGACTATAGCCCCAGTTGACGTCAGCAGCTCCCCATCCCCACTGTAAACAGCGTGAGCGAGTTGCTGCCTTCCTCTCCTGAGGCACCGGACAGTTTGCCATAACCTCTTTGGAGCCTATCGATAGTCTTTCTCCATGGCCTCACCAAACTCCTCTCCACACGCATCTTCCCCTGCCATCTGATCCAACTCACCACCAGGTGGTGATCAGCTCCTCTCTTCACTCGGGTGTCCAAAACATACGGCCGCAGGTCAGATGATACGACTACAAAGTCTATCGACCTGCGACCTAGGCTGCCCGGGTACCAAGTGTACCGATGGGCATCCTTATGTTCGAACATGGTGTTCGTTATGGCCAAACTCCGGGCCGGGTACTTCAACTCTTTGATTGTACATCCATGAAAGATCCTCTGAACCATTCTTTCTCACCCTTCAGCTAAGACCAATTTGTCATGGGAGACCCTACCAGGGGCACAAAGTGCCCCTGACAGCATAGCTCCTAGGATCATTAGGGCACTCAAACTCCTCCACCATGATAAGGTGATGGTTCAAGGAGGAGTACTTCATATGGTATTATTTTAAACTTCTAAATTGAAAATATAGACACCTCAAAATATTTTGTGAATGATACCAAGTGACAATTAAAGTGACAGTGTTGTGAATGTGATATTACCCATTTAAGTGCCATTGACTCAAAGTATTTTTTATTTTTTATTTTTTTTCAGAAAAATAAGTTAATCCGATGTTTTGGCATTTAGTCTATTGCGTTTTTTGGACACTATTTCACCAGCTTTTGAAAACACATGATCACAGGGCACAGGAGAAGCTGGGGTACACAAAAACCGTAAAGCCAGGTGGAAAAGGTGTGGGTAGGATGTCTTCCGGTTCCCCCAGTATGTTAATGGATTTTCTTGTCTTGAAATGTTTCCCTCTGCTAAGTAGCGCTGGACCTCAATGACAGAGTCAGCTGTTGCATTGGTGGTTTGTCTGCCAACCTCTCGATCAAGCTGCTGCCACAGATGATCTGAAATCTAAAAAAAATACATAGAAGTTTTAGTTTTTGTCTTCTACTCTGTATTAATACACATTAGCAACAAAACAAATGTGAAAATAAGCTGATAATACTGAACAACTTGCCTGAAGTGGGTAACTGCTCTGATGAAGGTCCAGGCTGTAGCTCAGATGTGCGAGCAATTACTGCAGCACACTCCATTTTCAGGCGATTGACAGCCTCACTACACTTGGAGGAACTACGAAATCAGAGTGTTTTAAATCTGGGGTCTAAAAGTGTTGATAGGGTCAGCACACTTAATGACTCCAGGTTAGAAGCAGTGTCTGTGACGCGACGTCTAAGCTGGTCATGGAGACGTGTGGCTGCTTGTGTGTGTAGATGTAAAGAGTTCCGCTCAAGTGCACAATTTAGCATTTTCATCATCGGGATGACCTTTGATCCTGAAACTCTCCTCTCCTCAGACAACTCCACTGTGGCCTGATGGAATGGGACCAGCACAAGAAGTGCTTCCCTTAAGATGTTAAACTCATCAGCTGTGAGTGGAGTTCAATCTGTTTGGAGAGGCAAGAGATACCCACACTGGTTCTGTCTCATCATGTAGCAGCGACAGCATCTGATATGTGCTGTTCCAACGTGCTGGTACCTCAGTGACAAGTTTCCAGGTGGGCCGTCCCATCTGTTGCTGCACTTGAGCAAGCTTCTCTTTTGCTGTGGTGCTGGATCTGAAGAATGATACGATTTGCCTAGATTTGTGTCTTATGGATGAAAGTTCAGGGATCTGATCACAGGATTTTTTGAATATTAAATTTAGTTTGAGTGCAAAATGCAGATTGAGTGTCGAATTTGAAGAGTTCGTGTTGCTGCTATCATGTTTGGTGCTGCGTCGGTCACAAGACACCTTACCTTGTTTGTTATGGCCCAGTCATCCATCATGCCCCTTTTGACTTGGGCCAGATTGTCAGCAGTGTGACTTTGTGGAAAGTGTTTGACTCCCAACACAGATGTACACAACTGCTTATTATCACTGATGTAGTGACAGGTAAGAGCTAAGTAAGCCTCCATGTTCAAGGAGGTCCACATGTCAGCTGTTATACTCACTGCCACAGCTTGCTGTGCTTCCCTTTTTACTCGTTCAAGTTCCTCCGCATGCTTTTTGGCCATCATTTCCTTAACCGTCTGAAAATGAATCAAAATCAAATCAGTCTAGTACTTAACACATTAATTAGACCACCTGTCATTAAAGCAAGAAAAACATCCAGCTATGAAGTTCTCCGTTTTGCCCTGTTGCATAGAAGGTAGGAATTTAAAACTGAATTCAGTTTTTATACCCAAATGTGAGCCGACACACTGGATGGAAATTATTCAAGCATGCATGATATTTGAATCACAAGTGTTTGTTTGTGTTTGCTGTGTCATAAACCTTGTTAAGTACTGTATATATTACATGAGTAACAGCAGCTATCTGAGACATTGTGTATACAAACCTTTCTGGTTGGCAAAATGTAAGATGGATCAAGGACCTGAATAACCCCCTGAACCCCTCACTCTCCACAATGCTCAGGGGTTGGCAGTCCTTTATAATAAAATTCAGGACTGCTTGGTCCTGTCACGATGTGAGTTGGGGGGAGGTTAGGACCTAAGATGCAGACCCAGGATGACACAAGGCAGGAGTAGTGAAAACGTAAAATCCTTTATTTAGGGGTAAATCCAAAGGGCTGGAAGCCAAAAATCCAAAAACACTAGAGACCTAGAGAAATTCCAAAAATACCTAGAGAGGGGGCGAGACAACGCTGACACAAACAATGGACCGACAAAATATTGAGACACAGACAGGGTTTTTATACACTGGGGAGGATGAGAGGGAGATGAGCTGCAGGTGTGTGGGGAGAGAGAGACCAGATGAACTCAATTACTAATCAGGGAGGAAACTAACATGACCTAAGAGTAAAACCTAAAGACAAGAAGATCAGGAAACATAACTAATAATCTAAGGGGGGAGGAAAACCACAAACACTGGTGGGAAAAACACACTAGAGAGACTAATAACATGAACAGCTGTAACTACAGGAAAATGATCTAAGAGTAAAACCTAAAGACCATTAGGGCAGCAAACATAACTAATATTCTAAGGGGGAAGCTGAAACTAAAGGAAAACACTACAGAAAGAAAAACTACAGGGGCGTGACTAAAGGGGGGCCACGGGAGCACTGGACCTGGGAGGGGGATACCAGAGGAGGGATTCCTGGAGGGCTGAAGATCTGGGGACAAATGGGGAACACCAGGAGACACATGAGGAAGAAGCAGACAAGGACACATGAGGGCGCTAGGAGACACAAAAGGAGAACCTAGAGAGGGATGGAGAACACAAGGAGACACATGAGGGAAGACGCAGACGCAGACCATGAAAGGTCCAGAGCAATCTTCCTAGATTCTTGATTTCAAAATAATAAAACATATATTAGTAAAACAATTGTGAGAAAGCATGCCCAGTGTCTAAATAGGTCTACCTGTGTTCGTTCTTGGTGTATTTGCTTCCTCTTCGTTTCCATGCTTGACTATAATGTCTCAGCATTGAGGAAGTGCTCTTATTCGTAATAGACAACTCCGCTGAGCAGATGCGACATTTAACCTAAATAAATTTAAATAAATAATTTACACTGAGTCAGTCACATTGCTGTTTTCAACTCTGACAGATGCGCTGAAAGAAGGAAAGACCAACACGCACCTTATTTGCAGAAGATACAAAATGATCCCACACAGCAGGGACTTTTCTTTTTCTCTCTGGCTCCATTTTGTTGATGTAGAGAGGGATGTCTTGTTTTATCTTTGAAATGGTAATTTTCTTCTTTTCACGGCGACTCACCCCGTTGACAGATGCGGAGTCGATACCTTTTAAACACAGCTTGGCGCCTTGGCAATGAGTGACACAGCAGCGTCTGTCACGTGACTTTTTCTTAAAGCGACACACGCATCGACACAGGTTTCACTCCATGGGCTTGACACATGCGCCGGTGTTGCTGGACCCATCACTACCCTTTACAAATAAACTCTGTGACCGGATGTTCGGTGCATCGTGCCGCAGTTATAACTGGTTGACTTGTCTGATCATTGTCTCCTTCTCTCTCCGACTGCAGAAAAGGGTTATTGATAAAATCCATGACACATCTGGAAGGGTCAATTCCAACATCTGTCTGCAGACCAGACGGTCTTGTGAAGAACCAACAGTCACATACTGGATCTAACACTGAGCACCAACATTATAAACATACAAAGTTGACTTATCCACATCTCTGATGCCGACTGATGAAAGATTCATCATTGTGCCGCTCAGTGGAAGAATCAGCTGCTTACATTTAATCCAGTCAGATTGAACAAATCAGCCAGATGCCTAAAATATTCTGGTTTGTCCTCCACCGGAGCTCAGTGGGAATGTTCAGTTTTTGTCATGATCTGATGATCAGGGTGCATCTCGTTTCCCGAGCTTCAAACTTCAGACGCCCCTCTGTTGTAACAGCAGCACCACAACACAACCCTCACTTATTTAATATTCTTTATTTAAAACAATAATTCTGTCTTAGATGCAAATGTTTTAGTAAGTGAATGGCTCAAATAAATTTACAAGAAATGACAGGTCACATATTTTAAGTCTTGTCTTCATTCATCCTTCTCGTTCTCCAAAAAGTCCATCAGTGTGTTCGCATCCACGGCAACATTCAGGTACTCCACTCCGTCGGCCCCCTGGAGGTCAGAGAAAAGCAAAGTCAGCAAAGAAACGCTGGGACAGAGAGCGGAAGCGGGAAACGTAAGGTGAAGCTCACTTTTCGTGTCCGAATCAGCTTATGGTCCCTAAACTCTGTCAGCTGAGTCCTCAGTGTGAGGTCAGAGTTCACCAAGAAGGCTTCTCTGCAGCGCTGGTAAAAGTCTTGGAAAGACAACCCTGCGTACAAATGTTTATAACCGTCACACACTGAAGAAATGAAAAGGAGGAGCTGAAGGATTTTGTACCCGTGTATGAAGGGTTGTCTTTGTTTTCCAGCTGAAACTTCACCAACAGTCTGAAGATTCCTCTGCAGGAGTAAAAGACGACAGTTAAAAACCTAAAATATGACAAGTAATCAGATCCGGTTCTAGCGCTAAAGCAGGCCCGTCTGGTACTATGACAGCCTGTGGGCGCGCTTCCCACCAACCAGAAAAACTACAGATCCCGGAATGCAGCACAGTTAAGTTTTCCGTTTTTTCCCTCTTTAGAATTATGATGCTGAAGCTTGGTTTATGCTTGACGCGTTCACTTTCCGCGCGGTGATGCGGGTCGCGGCTGGAACGCGCTTCACAACTCGGCAGCGTTTATGGTTTGTGCGGCTCGTCTCTGCGGTGAGCCAATATTCTCCCAAACTGTAGGGGGCAGCATGGAGCTCTACGGCATGCTTCCAACACTACACCATAGTAGAAGTAGAAATGACTGTTTACAACATGGCATTTCAGCATTTTTAACAGCGTCCTCGTCTTTTCCGACAGTGCGAGCCATTTCTCTCCAAGAATTATTAACAACATGTTGATCACGGTGATCTCTGAGAGCTGAATCATACAAATGTCTGTATTTATGAACCTCTGCCATACTAGTTCTTGCCGGTCCGCCATGTTTTTCCGCATCCGTCCGTCCGCGTGGTTAGAAATTTTCCGAGGTGCACGTTGCGGAAATTCTGGGCCGTGCGGAGGCACGGTGGAGGGGCGTGGTTGTTAAAATGACGCAAAATGACGCAACTTTTCCGCGCGGAGTCGTGCGGACCTCGCGGACGCGTCAAGCATAAACCAACCTTGAGAAAAACAAACTGGAACGTTGGAAGGATGTTCACCACATCACAGATGTGACATGTTAATGTAGATTTTTCAAAGATTATTTCAGGATTAAGATGCATTTATTAGCTTTTCTTTTTGAGACTGAAATCCTGAGTGAGGGGGAAGGGGAGCATAAAGAGACCAACTAGGGATGCACCGATACCGATACTGGTATCGGTGCAGATACCGATACGATACTGGTATCGGTATCGGTAAAAGTAAACCGATACAAATGCAGTTGCTTGAAAATGGCTTCACTGTAACTTGTCATTTCTGTTCACCTGATAATTTAGTTTTGTGATGATTTCTATTCATGTATTTTACTTTTTATCTACCTCACAGTCTTTTCCCGTTGAAAGCAGAGAAGAAAATAAAATCTGTATTCCAAATCATAACTTTTTTTTTGTGTGGTAGAAGTATAGGTATCGGTAATCGTATCGGCAAATATTCAGATCCAAGTATCGGTATTGTATCGGTTTGGAAAAAAGTGGTATCGTTGCATCCCTAGGACCAACATGGCTGCAGTACCTCGCGTTGGGAGTCAAGCTGCGGAGCACGTGTGTGAGGGAGGACAGAGCGAGAGCACCCGTCTGCTGCACCAAGAGTGAGTTTTCATACGACGTCTCCTCTGCATAGTGCTGGAACGTCACACACTCCCACCACAACCAGTTAAACTGGCTCTGCTTGAACTGGTCCCACACTGGAAACACATTAGGAACACTTAGGTGCAAGAACAGACCAATCCCTGTGACGAGCTGATGGAGATGGGCGCCAGCTTCTCCGTGATCCCGACAGCGGTACTAATTCCCGTGACCACCCACCCAGTGGAGCATTGATGTGGTCTATGGAAGCCACCAAGTGCAGGTTTGGTAAGGACGCCAGCTGCCCCAGTGCGCTCTGGGTCTTCTCTCCTCGCAGCATTTGCCCGTCAATGTTATGGATCAGTAAAAACACACGGAGACCTGGGTCTGCAGAGACGTCAGAAAAGTAAAACTCACAAATCCAACAAACGTGAAGGCTGAGACAACTAGTCTCGCTCACTCAGCGACTTACTGCCTTTGAGGGTCTGAGCGATGAACTGGATCTGGTCCGACGGCGTGCGGAAACTTCCTTCGTGCTCCAGAACCTCACATGTCAGGGAGTTTAATATCTGCAGCGCGATCACATGACAGCTGTGGTTTGTTCTGTTTTCTGTAGACAGTCGCAATAAAAACGCACATTTTCACTGGTCTACGAACCGCTTTAAGAGTAATGGAGGGGAAGAACCCGTTGACCACCAGGTGGATCTCTTGAGACAGATGAGCCACCCTGAAGTCTTCGAGCAAAGCCTTTTTGCTGCCCAAACCATAAACCAGAACACTGAATCCCAACCTGCAAACCAACAACAAGCACCTCTTGGGAGAAGTAGGGGTTGCATGACTTAATTTTTTTTAAAGTCGACAGTCAAGTAATGAAAATCGAGTCGACTTCGACTAGTCGTTGATGACGTCATTCACCTGAAGCGGCGGCGGGGGGGGGGGGGGGGGGGGGGGGGGGTCGGTAGGTTCGCTGGAGTTTTTGACAATTAAAATTGCACCCAAATTGAAAGAAAGAATTTTCTAAGTTAAACATCTCTTTTAACAACGGTAGTTTCTGCATCAGCCCTCTCCCCCCTCCCCCTGCGCAGCGGCCACAAACTCACTGATGCGCCTGCAGCCTCTCAGAGTTCCTGCTGCTCTAAACATTAAAATAATTAGTTCATTTTCTGTTCCTCACTTCTGATTACCTTCAATGGTGTCTGTTTGTTGCAACCACCAGGTACAAAAACTAACTTGTTTTTATTTGCCTATTTTTCTGTCCTGCCTGTTTATTATCTTCCTGCATCTCCTCTCAGTCCTAAAGAAAAACTGCTACCTGGGTTCATATATATTCACCTTATGAGTTACCTTTGAACTGCAGTTCTAAAAGATCTACCGACCGCAAAAACAGCGGAGTGCCGCTGCTCGCCGGCCGACTACAACGGGACCGTTTTTGCTGCGGAGTTCGTGCCGGAGCGGAGATAGTGGAATCTTGGGGGTGCGTCACCGGAGGACAAAACAGGTGAAGAGCCTCGCTCCGCAGCAGCGAAACGCATCAGGCACAAATAACAGACAGAAAACATGAAAGGAAATGAGCCGACATGAACGATCGCGTGTTTAGTTAGTTTTTGAGGTGGTGACACCTGATTTGGCGGTGCTCTGGACGCAGATGTCTGGAGCGCGTCAACGATCAGAGCTTTGCATGCGCAAACTGGTTAAGATTAGGATGGGGGTGAGGGGAAGGTTAAATTGCAAGAGGGTAAAGGTCACAGTTTGGTTAAATGTCCGTTTTACCGCCGGTGTCAGTACCGACGCTCTGGCACAGCGCGTCGCCTCCGCCTCCCGACGCAGGGGCTCATCACCTGCTGGAGGACTGCATCTTGTCAGTCATTATCACGTGACAGCGACTAGTCGATGACAGGCATAAAAAGTCACTACAGAGCCGTGAAGTCGACTAGTTCATACAACCCCTAGGGAGACGTTTTAGTAGAACAGAGTCAAACCGTAGGAAAGGGCACGCCGCCACACTCACTGCAGCTGTAACATCCATTTGTTAAAGTGCTTCCTGTGTTTGTCGTGCAGCTGCTGGATCTCTTTTGAGTAGCAAGACGGTTTATCTTCTAAAAGACGATCCAACGTCTCCTGTCCAAAAAGTAAAAGAGGTGGAGTTTAGCCAAAGGTTTATTATAATGGACTAACATGTAACTTTTAATTCACACACCCGGTCAAACTTAGGGGTGTGCAAACGCTGGAGGGTCCGGTCCGACGTCAGGACCTTTGAGCTGCCATGAGCCTCAAAATACTCCTCGGTCATGGTGGGCTGATTCAGAGGCTCGGCTGTGTTCTTGCTCCTCTTGGCAGGAGTCTTGTAGAGAGCTGCAGAAAGCCCTTTACTAGGGGTTCTCGTCTTTTTCACATTCTCCTTGTCCTCTTGCTTCCCTCTCTGCTCTTCTTTGAGCTCGTCCTCCTCAGAGTCAGAGGGGGAGAGTTCACTGTCGCTGTCAGACCGAAGAGTTGGTGCTGAAAATAAGCCCCACCACACCCAGATTACACCAGCGTTACTAAACGAACACAACTACAACAGGCCAGGCGTACCTGTAAGTCTCTTCCTGAGTCTGTGAGGGGTGGTGGAGACAAACCGGACACTCTTTTTCTGTTTCAGGAGAAACAAAACTAAATTAAAACAAACTAAATCCTTCACTGGATAAAGTGAAATGTATTAGCTCTCTCACCCTCTGTGGTGTCCTGTTTTCACCTGCGTGGCCTAGACAGACAAAAGTAAACCTGATCATTTCATAATGAGAGCACAGGCGGACGGGGAGTGGGTTCGCTCGACTCACTGCTGCCTGTCCGAGAGGGAGTGGTGGGTTCCGAGTTTGTGTCCCTGGTGAAGCTCACGCTTTTTCCCGGGGTCCGAGCCAGTTCGCTCGCTACGAAGGGAAACAACAAAACAACGGTTTAATAAATGCAGCTGAAGATGAACGTTGAGCCTTCGTTCGAGAGGTAATCGGAGATTCACCAGTTTGGGCCAAGCTGTGACTTCGTTTGACTTTCTGGAAGGTGAAGATGGAGGAACCAGCAACTCTAGAAGGATTATCGTCTACTTCTGTGAAGCCAAAGAACATATTAGTGGCATTAAGAGACATTTAGGTTCATGTTATGGCTTTATTAGGTAATGTCAAAATACTAAACTCGATGATCTACAGTGGCACCGAGAAGACAGGAGGCAGGGCAGGTGAAAATGTTGAGATTGTCTTCAGGAGTGACAGGATCAGGATTAGAGGGACTGCGTTAGATGATTTGAAATAAGATCAGGCTAAGATGGTTTGGACATGGAGGAATCTGCAGAAGGATGCTCAGGCTGGAACAGCCAGGCAGGAGTCGTGGAGGAAAGCCAAAGAGCAGATTTATGGATGGAAGAGTGGAGGATGAGGGTGAAAATGCAGCAGGACAAAACCAGAACCAAGGAAGGGATACCTTCATCGTTTTCAGTTCCTAAAGCTCGGACATAACCCAGCTCATCATGGACTCCGTTTTCATCTCCATCACACCGAGTCTCCTCCAGGCATTCCCTCTGTCCAGCCGGGCTCTTAAACTTCACCATCCTCAGCCCAGAGCCAGCACTGCTCTGCAATACTAGTCACAACACACACACACACACACACGCGCGCGCGCGCGCGCACACACACACACGCACACATAAAACGAGAGCGAATGGGCAAAAAACAAAACAGCAGAGATAAACCAGCTCATACCCTCCTGTTTGTCCACGATGTGCTCCAAAACATCCCCATCCCCAACGAACTTCACCTCCAACACGCTCATTTCTACCAATAAACACAAAACACACGATACAAGCCTGAAGCCACGCAGCAAAACACACAATTAGCCCTGCTACTAGAGTCGGTTTGAACTCTCGCGCTAAAGCTGAGGAAAGTGAGCGCAAAAGGTCGAGACTTACTCAAACGGGCGGAAAAAGTCCGCAAAACAATATAAAATTTAAAACATAAACAAAACTTTAAAGTCGGAAAGTTTAATTGAGAAGCGATGTGACAAGTTTCCGCGCCATTCTGAACATTTTAAATCACGTGACTGAGTGGAAAGGTCATAAAGTGGCCAATCAAAACGCTAGTAGCAGTAAAACTACGTTTCCCAAGAATCCTTTCAACAAGTCCGCCTGTCACAAGTCCACAGACAAATAATATTCAAGTCAGGTATTCTTACTCTAATTCACAGCAGTAGAAAAAACTTTGTACAGGTAAGATCAAATGTAATGGACACAATATGACACGCTTAAGCACAGAAAAGAAGAAGTAGTGAAAATAATGAAAATAGAACTGTGAAAATAAAGTTTAACGTTGTAAAGAAAAGAAAGAAAGAGAACGATCTTTTCTCTCAAGTTAAAAATCACGAGGCGCTTCACAAAACCAAAAAATTCAAGTATAAAAAGATTTAAAAAATGATTACAAATATGTTTAAAAATAATATATGAATTATAAAAATAATAAATTAGGATTAAACCAAATCCTAAATACAAGGATTGACTGGATACTGATTAAAATACTTTAATGATTCAGGTTGATATCTGATCTGACATTAGTTAATGTCCATATTTCAAGTTACATTCAGTTTGTGGTCATTTTCAATAAGAATCACATTTCTTGGTAATCTGTAAAGGGCATTTTATTGCCATGTTTATTTTTTTCATTCAGTTTCAATTTCAAGTAGTCTTGAGAATCAGTGTGTGTCACGTTTGATGCTGTGATTATTGTTTATTTAGTATTCATTCAACTCCACAATCCGGTTAAAGATTCACTAAAGAAAGGGGATTTAGATGTCTTGCTATTAGTTAAGTCTTTTCGTTCTAGCGGCCTCAAATATTATTCTGAAATCTGTCTACGTGTGTGTGTGTGTTAGTGAGCACTTTCCCTCTACCAAGATGATCCATCCCACCGCATGTAGAAAAAGTTTCAGAGGTTTCAGTTCAGCTCATGAAAAATGGGAGCAAAAACAAAAGTGTTGCGTCTATATTTATACTGACAAATTTGTTCGTGAGAATCCAGATTTAGAAAACTATTTAACACTTTGGATTCACTTTTGCTCATTGAAACAGTTTATTTTTTCACCTTTCACTACAAAAATTTAGTTGATACAGTTTTACACAAGACAATATCTGCACTTTTTTGACAAGAACATCTTCAATTCTGTATGAATACAATCCACCATGTATAAAATCTCCTTTATGTGGATCTAAATTCCTCCTTTAATCTTCTGGATGTTATTCATTTTTATGTCTTCCTCGGAGATCTCATGGGGCGAGGCAGGGAAATACACTCGCTCATAAGTTTGGGTTTGTTCTGGTTGATAATTCCTATTATATTGATTTAAAATAAAAACTGAAATGACTGAGCTTTAATAAAAAACTACGTTATCACTGAAACAACATCAGCATTAAATAACAGTAGGGTTTAGGGTCAGGGCGACACAGCAGCTCAACATTTTTATGTCTCTTCGATTGTCCCTAAATAGGAGAGGAGACTGCTGATCAAATTCTGATAGTTGGTGTCAAGCCTTTATTTTCCATTATTTCTAAGTCACTGGTTTGAACTAGGGATGCACCGATGGATTGGCATTTGATCCCAATCGGCCGATAGCGCCCCTATCGGTTTTGATCGGAGTTTTCAAAATAGATCAAAGCAGACCGATCAGACCATTTTAGATTAGGTTACATTTCCTTTATTCCCAGATTATGTGGTTTGTAGCACTCATTGTAATGTTGTATAAAATTTCTGGCCAATCCACATGATCGGTATCGGTGATCAGCATTCTTTGATATCGGTATCGGCAGCAAAAAACCCCCATCACCTTTGAGATAATACAAGAGGGTCAAGGGGACAAAATCAAACGTGAGAAATGTTCCATTAAAATATAACCTTTGTATGTGTTTAAGGCTAGAATTCTACCATTTAAATGGCGACAGAAAGAATGATCATGATATTAATTAAACAATCAGTAAACAACTCGTCTCACTGAAATGTATTTATCTACACAATGGACAAAAACAAATTTTTTAAATTTGCTTTGATTTACAGAGATAACATTACGTAAAAACAAAGATGGCCAATTTTACAACACATCGATTTAGAAAATGGTTAAAGTCTCATAAAAACAGGCTCTGATATGTTTTTTTTTCCAGACACCAGTCTAATCAACCACAAATATGCTGTTTTAGGTGGACAAGTATCTTCATCTAACAACATCCAGGTCAAAACTTGGGCTTCACCACCCACGGGTGGGGTTCCACGTCCCCAGCAGACGACCCTTGGAGTGTACATGATACACGGGATGCATCATGGCTGTCGCACAGGACTGAAATAAAATAAAAATAAACTTTAAAACACAATAGCAACACAATGAATCCGACACCACATGAAGGAATGTCCAGTATGAGAACCTTCAGAGGAACTCCCGTCACTGACGGCTTCTTGGATAACAGAATATAATCTTCTAACCGAGCCTCTTTTAATCCTACAGACAGGTTGCTAAAGGTCACATTAAACAATACTAACGTGGTGGGGGATCAACGAGAGCAAAGTACCAAGAGGGTATTTGCTGTAGTCCAGATGACCCGAGATGGGCTCCAGTCTTCCATGTTCCTGAGTCATTGATGACAACCTGGAGGGATACATAACCAAGTGCAACATAAACAACATGTAAGAATGAAGTAAAAATGACATCTTGTGGTCAAATATGGTGACTGCAGCTCACTTTGCTAAACAAAAAGTTACTGTCTCACTGTTGTTCTGTGAGTTTTATGGCTCTTGCCAGTTACAGATCAGCACCAGAAGATTCTAGATGATAAGCAAAGTTGATAAGTAGATAAATACATAATTATATCTGGTAGGGCTGGGCGATATGGTCTAAAATCAATATCACGATATATTGAGGATTTCACCTCGATAACGATAAGTGGACGATAACTACAGGTATTAGCAGAAATGAAAATTGTCCACTAGATGGGGCTGTCGCGTGTATTACGTTGAATCACATTTTTACGTGACTCAAGGTGGTACAGCTTCTTAAAGGGACATGAATGTTGCCCATCTACACACATCTTTTCATTTTTTATTATCACATTTATTGACACGGGAACAATTTATCCCGATAAGAGTCAGAAATGTCGATAACGATAAATTTTCAATTTATTGCCCAGCCCTAACATCTGGTGTTCGCACACTTGGATATTTTACGGTAGAGAGCATTTACTACACTTATTACGGTAATGCATCAGGCATTACAGGAAGTGTGTTTGTTTGCCGTCTTGCTGTTAGCTTGCTCTAATAGTTCTGAACGACTCATTAAAGGAAGTAAAATGCTGCGATTGACTCATTATTCATGTCACACACACATTTCACTTTAATACTGAGATGTTGCTAATTGAGAAAGTAGCTTAAGATATTTTTAGAGCCGAGTACTTGCTCCTAATTCACCATTATAACTGTTAGCTCAGCGTTAGCCTCTAGCCTGATTCACTCAAGTAAAACAAAAAGATGTTGTGGCTTCTTAGGGTTACAAGAAATAACTTCTGGGTCACTCCTGTTTACTGGCACTGGTTCTTTAAACAACTCTGGAGCTTGCCAGTGTCGAATTAGAAATGCTGGCGGCGCTGCACCGTTAGCTCGCCACAGACTGTAGCTGATGTCCGAAACGATGTCCCTCCTTTGTTTTTTGAAAATAGACAAACTGACAACACCCAACCAGCTGAGAATGAAATCTGTTTTCATTTAACCTCCCTTCCAACATGACTGAGACATTAGTCTGTGATTATTTCACTGTAGAATTCTTACAAATTGCTCCTTTAAATTCTGTTTTCAAGTAAAAAAAAAGAAATAGAAAAAGCGTTTTACTTCAGGTCTGGATGCCCTTCAATGATGGCATATCCAGTGGGAAGTTTTCCAGCTCCATCCAAACTGAAGGAAAAAGAAAACAAAGAAGTCGGTCGAGTTCATCTAAAACCAGTCCAGCCATGTGTCCTTCTGTAAATCCTACCTAATAGCACTCCACCCACAGTCGATCAGGAGCTGGTCCTTCTGTGGACAGTGTCCAATGACTCTTGTCAGAACCCTCACAGCCACATCCTCCAGACTACACGAGCCAATCATGGACTGCTGCACATCTACATTTCAACAAAACATAAAACAAATTTTGTTTTTTCAGTTTGTTCATTTGAAATAGTTAAAATGAAACAGTCACATTGAGATGAACACACCATAGAAGATGTAGTTTCCAGGATGCACCTCACTTAGTTTTGACATGTCTTGGACCGGATGGCTACAAGAAGGAGTGGAGCCAATGCTGGACTTACAGGTGATGCCGACCGCCTTCAGTCTGACAGAATTAAGAAAAGACACAAACAACACACATACTGAAATATGAATGCATTTGTTGTTTGAATTAATTTACCATTTTTTTAATCTATCTTTTGTGCGTTTCCATCTTAATTTAAACCCTCACTTCTCCATGAATTGCAGGACACAGCTGGTTGTGTCTTGGGCAACGGCCTGTATTTGCTCCACTCCTGTGCAGCTGTAGGTGTTTCCACAGTGAGCGTATATCCCCGTTAGCTCCACGCCCTCTGTCCCAGCGATGGCCCGGGCCAGGCTGAGTGCCTCAGGCTCTGAGTGCAGGACACCAGCTAGAGATAGAGCAAACACACAATCAGCAAGTGCTTGAACAGGGTTCCCACTCTTTTTTTGGCATGATTTTCCAGGACTTTTCCAGGACATTTTCAGCTGCTGCAGCACGGGTCGTTATTACAACTAGGGCTGGGTGATATTTTCATATCAGGATGTAATTTGAAACAGACATGATACTGTACCTATACCACTATATCGATTTTATGGTTGTGCAAAGATTGTTGTCTTTCTCTATGGGAAGCCTAAGTCTCCTCCCTATCCGGTCAGCTCACGGGTCGCTAGAAGAACGAAGAAAATGAATGCAAGTCAACGGGGTTAAAAGTGTTATTTTCTAACCCACTTTGCCTTACTCCCTGGATCACACATATGTAATACTTGTATTTAAATGAAAAGTAATGATGGGTGTTTCGACCACGCCAGTCATGTACTTTGACATTCATCAGCTTGTAAAAGTTCGTAATTGGCATGACTACAAACTAGAAATCGGCACGTCGCATATGTGACGTCACCACATAATCTCCGCTCCCCAAAGTAGCTGCTACTTACCACATGACCAGATTTATGGAGGTTCTTTCCTCCTGTGGGAAGCTTGCTGAACTTACAGCCATTTTCCCTCAGTTTTCTCCGTGTCTGGTTCGATGACGTCACTTTCGTGAAGCCCATTTGTAGTCCTGGACTCATTTTCACACAAAATCTAAACTTTTGTTTCCCCCTGTTCGAAAATAAGCACGTTCTTGTTATTAAAATGTGTCTCTAAAATTCACAGACATCATATGTGAAATCCGTGGCACATAACAAGCGGAATTAGAAAATTGCGTTTTTAGCCCCGTTAACTAGCACTCATTTTTCCGTTCTTCCGGGGACCCGTTGTCCGGTAGTAGACTTAGGCTCCCTATGCAGGAATGAAAGCAGACAAGCGCTACAGCCATGGACGTAATTTTCACTTTAGAAGTGGGGGGGACACAGGGGGGGGGGGGGGGGGGGGTGTATTTTTACAGTATGCTTTAATGGGAAACAGGCTTCAACATAAACGGTTGTTTTCCGCTTGGTCCTAGACCTCAACCAGTGTCATTGTAATATAGCGTAATATTGTTTTTGGATGGTAAAAGGTGCAGGGGTCAAAACTTGACTTTGAAAAAAAGTGTGTGTGTGTGTTTTCTGTCAAGTGACCTTGGGTGTTCTGAAAGGCGCTTTTAAATAAAATGTATTATTATTGTGTGTGTGTGTGTGTGTGTGTGTGGGGGGGGGGGTACATGTCCCCCCGTCCCCCCCAAAAGTTACGTCCATGGCAACAGCCCACTGAATGCAGCTGAAAACAGAAATTCATGAGTAAAATATTTACCCGTTTGTATTTTTTCACAAGGAGGGGAAAATAATTTTCCAGGACAACTCAAACATTCCCAGGACATTTTCCTTTTTTTCGCATTTTCCATGTGTTTTCCATGACTGGAAAATTGGTCTACAATTTTCCAGGTTTTCCAGGATGCATGGGAACCCTGTAAAGCTGGTGGTCAGCTGAGGTTCCTGCATGTTTACCTCTCCCATTGCCACAATCCAGTTTCAGCCAGACGTGCCACAGCTGACCATCTTTCAAGGGCCTCCTTTTGAGTTGCTGCAGAGCGTCATGATGGTCCAACAGCACTTGGAAGAGATCCAGTTTCTCTGACAGGGCTGCACATCGCTCTATCTAATTACACACACACACACGCACACACACACACGCACGCACACACACACACGAGTAGTCATTAGTACTTGGACGGGCTTTGAAACTCATTATCGGTGTTTCTTGAAAGACAACAAGTTCGGTTGTTTCTCTTTAACTCACAACAATCTTTAACGTGTTTTTTAATAGATTTATGTTAAAAACATTTTCCCCATTAAATATTTCTTCGGTCACACTTAAAAGTTTCAAATCAGAACATTGTAACACAAAAGATAATCCGAGTTAATTAAAAACGTGTTATTTTTTTCTTTCAAATTAAAATTTCAATATCAGTGTTTTCCCTATAGATTTCCCCAGCTGTGGTGCTAGTTGACGTCGGGGTGGGGTGCTTCCTTGCATTGTCGGTAAGGGTGTGTGTGTGTGTGTGGGGAGGTGACGTTGGCTTAGCCTATGTAGGGGAAACACTGCCTATCCAAACAAACCTGGTAATATGTGAGAAAGTAAACGCCCACCTTGTCAAATCGTGACTTTACTGTGATTAAACTAAAAGAAGCGGAGTTCAGGCATACAGCCAGGCCTGTAGAGTTACCAAATCACTAGGTAGAACCTTTCTGACAACAACAAGGAAGGCTAAAAGATCTCAAAAAGCAACACATCCTGTCCCATTCTAAACAGATTCAATAACTAAAGAATCCAGAGCTTCTGCAGAGCTCACTTGGTTATTTTTAAGGTCAGAGGTCATTATGAACCAAAAGAAGGAGATGGTCATCCATGGGAGAGTTGCAAAACCTCTGGAGAGCTCTGAAATGGTAAAAGTTACTCAGCGACCAGTTTCATTGACTAAATAGTTACAAATAAAGTTTGGACATTTTGCTGACAGAGTGGAAAACAACACATCACTGAAGTCATTGTTGAAGCTTCCAGTCTGACTCGGCTCAAAAGTGCAGAGTCGGTTTTACCTCTGCTGTCTCTTGTCGAGATGCTTTTCTGACAGAATGTGACTCAACAACTTCTTTGTTCTCATCTTGCATTCATTTGCTTTTTCTTTTAAATCAATTCTTGTTAAATCTTTTTATCATACTCTTGGTAGATTTTTTTCCCACCACACATCACAAAGGCCTGTCTCACATTTACCGTAAACATCTTTTGAGAAAATATTCATTAGCTTCACGAGACTAAAGTAGAACTTTATAGAAGGTGTGTGTCGTAATCCATTTGGTGTAAAACTAACACTAGAACATCATGTCAATAGTGAGACATGTTGGTGGAAGTGTGATGGTCTGGGGTGGTTCTGCTGGTTCAGGACCTGGATCAACTACTGTGACTGTAATATTGCTCTCTAGCAGAAGATCCTGTAGGAAAATGTCTGACCTTTGACCTTAAACTGGCCCTTCATGCTGGAAAGCCCTCTAATGCAGGGGTGTCAAACTCCAGTCCTCGAAGGCCGGTATCCTGCGTTTTTTGTTTTTTCCCTGTTCCAACAGTTGAATCACCATTGCAGCAGCTCATCAAGCTCTCCAGAAACCTGTTAAGGTGCGTTGAAACAGAAAAAACACAAAAACATGTGGGATAGCGGCCCCCGAGGCCCGGAGTGACACCTGTGCTGTAACCAGACTGAATTTAAATGGTTCTGCGACGATGGATCCCCCAATTGACCACAGAAGTGCAGTTCTGATACAAACCTTGTCAAAGGGTAGAGAGTATGCATAGATGATGTCATCAAATCCATGATCAGCATAGAAACAGGCCTCTGCCAGGGTGGAAACCACGATGCACCTTCGTGATCCAGCCGTCATCAAGTCAGCACACTCACTAAAGTCCAACACACACACACACACACACACACACACACACACACACACACACACACACACACACACACACACACACACACACACATCAATCTGCCTGCCTGTGTGTCTGTGTGTACGCATGTGTCTGTGTGTATACAGGGTCTTATGGGTCTTCATGTGTGGCCGAAGCTGGACTCCCAGTGCCTGACAGCGTTCGATCATCCTCTGGGCGTTTGTCTTCACCTTGTCAATGTCCACCACCAGAGCAGGGGAGGACAGGGCTGACAGGGGCTGGCCCTCCATACTGACAGCTCTGAAGCAACACACACACACACACACACACACACACACACACACACACACACACACACACACACACACACACACACACACACACACACACACGTGTAATTACATTTATCTTCATGAAGTGGGACATTTGTTGTAAGATACATATTCATTGTACAGCTGGCTGGTTGTGTCCTGGCGGACTTTGAACTCTGGAGTTATCGGTTTACGGTTCTGTTACCGAAAGTTCTACAGGACAAATAACAACATGCAGTTAAGCATACTGACAACTACTAATGTCAACAACTAATAACAACCCTAACCTAACCCTAACCCTAACCAGCCCCATAAAAAGCCCAACATGTATTTACCTTTCAGGAGCGATAACAACTCTTTCAAACCAAAGTCTGCTGCGTTGGAACAAGTACGGCGTCTTTAGAGGGTCAAACGTCCTGAGCAGAAATCGCATAATCTCGGTTCACCGTGTTCTATAAACGTCTGCAATTTTTTTGAAGAAATCTATAAACACATGGTTGTTTAAAATAAAACCCAACTAGATTTTTTTAAATAACTTTCTTCGCGGTTCTGTTCATCACTTTTATGGACAGAATTTCTAGACGCAGCCGTGGTGTGGAGTGTGTCGAGTTTGGTGGCAGGAGAATCTCGTCTCTGCTTTTTGCGGATGATGTGGTCCTCCTAGCTTCATCCAGCTCTGACCTTCAGCTCTTGCTGGGTAGGTTCGCGGCCGAATGTGAAGCGGCTGGGATGAGGATCAGCACCTCCAAATCTGAGACCATGGTTCTCGACCGGAAAAGGGTGGCTTGCCACCTCCGGGTCGGGGGAGAGGTCCTACCTCAAGTGGAGGAGTTTAAGTATCTCGGGGTCTTGTTCACGAGTGAGGGTAGGAGGGATCGGGAGATCGACAGGCGGATTGGTTCGGCGTCTGCAGTGATGCGGACGCTGAGCCGATCTGTCGTGGGGAAGAGGGAGCTGAGCCAGAAAGCCAGGCTCTCGATTTACCGGTCGATCTACGTCCCAATCCTCATCTATGGTCATGAGCTTTGGGTAATGACCGAAAGAACGAGATCGCGGATACAAGCGGCCGAAATGAGTTTCCTCCGTAGGGTGGCCGGGCTCAGCCTTAGAGATAGGGTGAGGAGCTCGGACATTCGGGAGGGACTCGGAGTAGAACCGCTGCTCCTCCGGATCGAAAGGAGCCAGTTGAGGTGGTTTGGGCATCTGGTCAGGATGCCTCCTGGACGCCTCCCCGGGGAGGTGTTTCGGGCATGTCCTGCCGGCAGAAGGCCCCCGGGTCGACCCAGGACACGTTGGAGAAGTTACATCTCCAATCTGGTCCGGGAACGCCTTGGGGTCCTGCCGGAGGAGCTGGTGGACAAGGCCGGGGAGAGGACGGCCTGGAGCTCCCTAGTTGGGATCGCGACCCGGACCCGGATAAGCGGAGGAAGACGACGACGACGACGACTTTCTTCGCGCTTTATGAATTTAGTTCACTCATTTGGTCATCTGTGAAAGGTCTGCTCGTTACTGCCCCCAAGTGGCCGATAATCTCAAACTGGTCAAAAGGTCATAACTACAGAGTTGAGCAGTTTGTCTGAACAAAGTCCAAGTGAGTTGTTCTATCTATCTATCTATCTATCTATCTATCTATCTATCTATCTATCTATCTATCTATCTATCTATCTATCTATCTATCTATCTATCTATCTATCTATCTATCTATCTATCTATCTATCTATCTATCTATCTATCTATCTATCTATCTATCTATCTATCTATCTATCTATCTATCTATCTATCTATCTATCTATCTATCTATCTATCTATCTATCGTCTGTCTGTCTGTCTAATTTATAGGTCTAAATTTCTTCTCTCAACTCAGATAATTTCAGCCTAAACGTCACATTTTGAGACGTTATTAGCTCCACCAGTCAGTATCTTTTTTTCTGTATTACAGTTTTTCTCAGTTGCTTTGGTGCATTTCTCACAACAGAATTGATCTCTGCACCACTATTAAGGCTTTTTTCAAAACAATTAGTGCAAACTGCAAAACATGGTGGATAACTTGCAAAAGTGAGTCACTTCATCAAAAAGAAAAGTCAGTGCTTCAAAAGCAAGTCCCTTAATCAAAACAGATAATATATTCATCAAAAGCAAGTACTTATATCAATCAGCGTGTCAGGGCTGTCAAAATTACAAGTCATTACACCAGCACCTTTGGCCACAAAATCAAATGGTTTGAACATGTTCCCATTGTGACAGATTTCTTTGTAGGTGCTTCCCAATGACATGTCAAGTCTGGACAGCATGCATGGCATGTTGAAAACCATAAACTGTAAAGGAAAATCAGGACACTTCATATGCACTCTTGATAATATTTAACTGAAACTGTTCACAGCATTGTGCAACTGGGGGAATACAGTAAAACAAACATTTTACAGCAAACATAAACTCACTTAGACAGTAAACCTTACTGCAGTAGTTATGAAACAAAACAAAAAAAACTGAACAGACACTACTGCATATCAATCATTGATATCTAGACGCTCCTGTGTGTCTGCCCACATATTTTCATCAACATCACAGCGAATGTCAGCTCTATCGATGCATCGGGGAAAGTATCTCCCTGAGTGTTGAATCCACCCTCTGCAGGACTCTGCTGTGATGTCATCACAAGCTGCATCCATAGCTGCTAGCAGGGCCATGTGGGTATGTGGATGCCTGTCATATACCTTCCACCTCCAGGAAGAGAAAAACTCCTCAACTGGATTTAGGAATGGAGTGTAAGGAGGAAGAAACTCCATAAGCGTCCTGCCGTGTGCTGCAAACCACTGCCTGACTACAGCAGAGTGATGGACGCTAACATTATCCCAAACCACTACACACATTGTCCGATTGTCACCAGGACACACACCAATTTTCATTAGTGTGAGATAAGGTTCACCTGAGAAAAGTAATTTATGGAGATTTCCATGGAAACTCCTTAAACATACGGTTTTCAAAATGGGTGTACAAATTGTTTGACAAGATGTTCAACAGTTTTGAGTGCAATGACACAAGCAATGAAATGAAGACAATTAGTTGTAAGGACAATGACTATTCAGCCGGTGCAAGTATAGTTAATGATGTCATACATGATGAATAGCAAGTCAAAAGTGACCATTCTTTAGACATTTGTACTTACTCAACTGCTTCATGTCCAAACACATATGCCTTTGGACGAAATGAACATGAAACCGCCACTAGGTTGTGCCAAAACGACTACATGTTGTGGAGGTTGAACAAACTTGTGCAACGTTTAATTCTGTTGTGAGAAATGCACCAAAGCAACTGAGAAAAACTGTAAATGTTTAGACAGCGTCTAGTGCTGTGCTCCTAGTGTCACCTAGACCTGACAAGAATACTTCAGTAGTGAACTGTCATGATGACATAAACACAGGACTTTTCATTTTGACGACACAGGCTCTTTCATTGACACGAATACTTGCTTTTGAGGAACGAACTACATATTTTGAACTGGTGAGACATTTTTGTAGTTTTTCCAACTAGATGTTTAGTTTGTAATAATTGCTGTTGTGCAAACATCAATAGTGATGTGAAAAATGCATAAAAGTGATTGAGAAAAACAACTTGAATAGGTTAATTCACCTAACGAATAAATGAAAACAGAAAACACCAAAGAAAAATAGTATGTTAGCGCAAAATGCCAAATACTTTTCATTGCTTTTACCCTATTATTACTTCGGATAACTGTATAACTCTCCCAAAAAACATATATATAAATAAAAAAATCCAAAAACAGTTTTTGCTGTTTAAACTAAAAGTGATCAGGTGAGTTATAATAAATTGAATTGGTGAAAGGGATAGTTAGCAATTTTTCATATTTTTAAATCATTTTCTTGAGCCAGTATGTGCTAAATTGACCCTTTACAGGGTTAATTAAAGGCCACCCAGCCCCTATCGCCCCCCTGTGGCCAGAATATTCCACTGGCTACTTCAGATTTTGTTTAATTTAGTCATGAATCTCTCCTGTAGACAACAAGGAAGGTTGGGGAGAAACTTCAGCTGTTAAAGTGTTAAAATGACAAACGCACAGCAAGGAGCTGGGGTTTTGCTTTCAGTTCTACAAACGGGCACTAGGGGGAGCTAAAAGCAATCCAAAACTGCCGTCAAGTTTGACTCAAATTGGTCAGTTGACCAGATTTTTAGTTACAATAAACTACTGACACTAGTCAGTGACTCGATGCAATTTTCTGGGTTCCTTATAGGAAACCTTTTACTGATTGGCTTAATGAACTGAACTCTATTGGAATGTTTACTATGTGAAATGCCTTGAGACGACTCTTGTCGTGATTTGGTGCTGAATTGAATTGAACTGATATTAATTTCAGAATTTTCTGTTTTAATGCAAAATTTGTTGCCAATTTCCATAAAAAATAGCAATTGTTTTTTAATAGAGTTCAATGTATTTTACAAATAAAGCAAAAATGATCAAATCTCTATATAAAAATGTTCTGTTAGCTTGAATTCCACTTAATTCTTCCAAAATAAATCAGACACAATGAATGAATTTCAAAGACAAAACTCTTTGTTGGGTCACACTTTAGCCTTTATTTGAACTCACGGTTACAGATTAGATTCCTTGTTGTTTGTGAATAATAAAGGTTAAGTTTTGGACCGCTGTGGGTTCCTCTGTGGCAGAGCGTGGGGGATTTGTCTGTGATGTCCTGAGAAGACCTGTCTAAGATACTCTAATACATGAACGACCTACATTAATAACAGCATAACAAGATGTAGAGACACATTTTTTAAATCCCACAGATAGATTTCTAGCACCAATAATAGGGACTCTGGGCAGACTTTGTGTGTGTGTTCACAAAAAACAAGAAAGACGGAGTGATAAAGTTTTCCTGCATTTTCAATGTCGTACAAAATAAATTCTATTAGACGGAACAGAAAAATGAAATCAAACATTAGCAAACATTTGTTTGTCTGGGACAAGAATGACTTTGTGTGTGTGTGTGTGTGTGTGTGTGTGTGTGTGTGTGTGTGTGTGTGTGTGTGTGTGGACACCAAAGGAGCTGGTCCTTCCATCATTCAACAACTCATTTAGTGTAGAGCACAGTTCCTCACTAGCAAATCCAGCGGATGAAACGCTCAAAGAAAGCAGGTTTGTTCAGCACAGCAAAGCCATCTCCTCTGAAGATGGCCGACGAATCCCCTAGCGAGACCTTGCGTAGCACCTCTTCATCAGTGTCGCCTCCTAATGCGATCACCGTGGGAACACCTTCCGCCCTCTTCATGGCGCTCACGCCCTCATCCAGCTGGTTGTCGGATGTGATTCCGTCGGTGATGAACACGAAGGAAACCTCAGCGTTGCGTCGGGCCAAACGTCGATTCTGTGGTCACATTATTAAAGATGTGAGTTAGCAATGGAGGAAATTCTGAAAAGAAACGTGAACCACAAATGTGTTTTCCTCATTTGATACAACACTTTTTTTTGAGAAGAAAGTATTTAGATTTTTGTTTAACAAAGGATAGTTCAGGTCTTTGGAAGTTTGTTTCTGTTAAAGGTTCCTGATCAGTTAATACCTCACCTTACACTGATGGATCTTTAAAGAGCAAGTCACCCCCAAATCAACGTTTTTTTCTGATAAACTATATAAATGTGTGTCTAATCGTGCTGCAGACACGTGTAGTCAATAGTTTTGCACTTTAGTGCATTTTAGTTAAAATGTTACTTTTCTGCCTAACACTGTCAGTGTTGTGTCGATGTCAGGTAAAAACTCTGCACTGCATTTGAATTTAAATCTTCCATCGCTATTCAAGTGGTGCTCGCTGCAGAACCACAAAGGCGGAGCTGCACCAGAAGGTGGAGCTGCACCAGAGTCAGCCCCGCCCATTCCAGAATCAGCCCCGCCCATTCCATCAGAGTCAGTCTAATTCCTTGCAGTTGTCAGACTTGATAGCATTCTGGAACCAAAGAGGGTGTTATAGCTAAAAAATGCAAGATTGAGGACGGAGTTGAGAAGTTAATTGAACAAATTTTGTAAAAGTTCCATATAATTAAAAATCTAACTTTTGGAACTTTTAATAATGTTATATTGTCATTTCCTCATAAGAAACACGCCAAAGCCATTTTTAGCCTCATTCATGCATTTTCCTCCCATCTCAGCTTCAATTTGGTCTCCTCCCCGAAGCGGGTCTGGTCTTGGTTCTCAAATCTGGATATTCTGTGAATTTTCTGACAAATTATTTCTGAAATGACTTCTACTGAGACACCGCCAAAACATACAACCCATCTCAGAGACACACTGGGCAGCACAATTAGATGTAACGCGGAATGAGTTACAACAGATGTGGTGGTGTAGTGGTTAAGGAATTGTGTTGACAATCAGTTTTGCGCAGGTTCGCCTCCCATTAGTGTATGTTTTAGGTAGTGTGCAACCTCTTTTCTTCATTTCTAGCTACACTTGCCAGTACTACGTTTAAAACAATTTACTGGTATACCGTTTAACATATAATGACTAATGTGTTTTTTATTTATTTATTCGTTTATTTAGCCAGTGTGAGTCCATTTGTGAGCAGAGTTTCAACTAAAATGCTGTTTAGGAACGACCAAATTCAAAGAACTTTTAGAGACAAATATTTTGCTGAAAATAAACATTACAACTAAAATATAAACAAATTAAATGTTTCAGCTGGCTAAATAGATTGCTGACGACCCCACCGAGAATCGAACCAGCATCAGCTGAGGGGAAAGCAAAATTTAACCCATGCAATCTCGCCACTAGACTACATACGCCCATCCGAAAATATGACATACTGTTATACACCACTTTTGTTAGACCGGCTGTGGGCAGATATTCGCTAAAAGAAACCTTTTCATTTCGAGATATATTCAGTCTTTGTCATGTAGCAAGTTATATTTATCTTGTTTAACTGGAGCATAGAACATAGCATTAACGACTGTAAACTAGTAACAGCCGTAATTCATGTGGGTCAGGTCAGTTTGCGATAAAGTTGAAAACAAAAACGGAAGTCAGTGGGCTAGGCTGAGTTTGCGTGAATGGGCGGGGCTGACTCTGGTGCAGCTCCACCTTATGGTGCAGCTCCGCCTTTGTGGTTCTGCAGCGAGCACCCTCTCTCGCTATTGGCTAAGAGGTACCCTAGAAAGTTAGCTGGTACATTATGATGTCACAGTGTCATTGAGAGACTGTGTGTGTGTGTATTTGTTAGCGGCTCCGCCCTCTCGGTCTGCTAGGCAACAGCATTTGTTGCATTTTTCAAACAGGAAGTGGGAGTGGAGTGATACTCCGGTAGGGGGTGACTTGCTCTTTAAACTGCCTCAAATTAGAGAAACTGGGTTTGGTTCTGAAAGGACTGATAGGCTAACAGCTAGTCTGATTGGGGATAGTAGCAATGTTTTTCTGCCAACTTAAAGTGACTTTCATTTTCACAGCTCCAGTTCAAGGAACATAATTCTATAAACCTAGAGCACCAAAAATGTCACATTAAATGGTGCTTCAGCCTGGCAAGCCATTCCATTTATGTGACTAGTAAAGCCTGATTTATGCTTCTCCGTCTGCGTGAGTGCGGAGACACGCAACGCTATTATCCGTCCTTGCGTAGGGCTCCGGCAGACACGCAAGTATGTACGGAGTCGAGCCCACTTTTTTAAACATCCGTCGAACGAAATGGATTACGCAAGCTTGTGATTGGTCAGGACGCCGCTGTTGTTTACAGCGCCGCCACTGCAAAGAGAGCCGAGGATAACTAGCGGCAGACACGGAGAAGCTTGACGAACACCTCGCGAAAAAACTCTAAAAATATGAACGTTTCATCCTCCCGTGACTGGAGGAGTGAAAAGATGCACAGCAAGCGTTTTATTTGTGGATGGAAATGACAGGAAACGTGGGTTTAGAGGTGGGGAGCGCATGAAGCGGTGGGAGAATGAGAGACAAACATGTCCGTGTTAAAAGTCTCTTATATACACAAAAAACACAATAGAAACACACGATCTTGGACCGACAGGATACCACAGAACAGCGCTACGCCCTCTGTTGTCCTGCCGGGCAATTGCTTTGCAACACTCTCCAGGAGACGGAGAAGTTTGAGAGCAAAACGCTTCCGTCAATCCGTGCGTGTCTGTCCCTTGCGCAGCTGACGGAAAAGCATAAACCAGGCTTTAGTCTGGCCACGACCCAGAGGCAGATTTCCGTTGTGGGGATGGATTTACGGTTGTCTTTCAAACTGTCTCCTCCTGCCTTTGGACAACGAACAACGTGACATATTCACCACTATGAAGGTCGATCGACGGGGCAGTGACTTCTTGTTAACGTGTTTCAGGGCTAATCTCTGTTTATCTGGGCTGAAGCTGTTCAAAGAGCTATGTATAACAGGTAAGATGCTTATTGACAGTAACATTTCTACACGATATCACTTAAAAAGGTCTGAACTATTAATTCAAAGCAAGTATGTAATAGAGAATGATGGAAGGTCCATGCATTCAAATGTTATTTCTTAACAAATTTATGTTTAGTTTAATAAAGGAAAACACAATTTTACCAACGTGCTCCATCACAGTCAAACGCTCTAATAAGTACATCTAAATGTACAGTACCTCCTTGATCACCAGATTATTGACGGCGTAGATGATGGCACTGCCCAGCGCGGAAAAGGAATCCATGTAGGTCATGTTTCCCAGGGAATCTGAGATCACCGTGAGATCGTGTGTGAGCGGGAAGCCCACTGTCTGTTCTGACGCGCTGCCGTACTGCAGCAGCGCCAGGCGGGCGTTCCTCTCGTCGGTCGGGCCGTTGGCCAGGGTGAGGCGGCGAGCCACATTCTCAATGAACTCTTTGGCCCTGTTGTAGTTCTCCTGGCCCATCCTCTCAGACCCATCCAACATGAAGATCACTTCTACTGGCCTCTGGACACAACTAGCCACTGCCGGCTCTGAAACAGACACACATACAGGCTTGGTAGCATTGACTAAGCAACAGCTGGAGAGCAGATGTTTAAAAGTCAACGGCAGGAAAAAACATACAATAACAAGCCATAACTCCACACACGCTCACAGCGGTCAAGCTGTTTTGATTTACTGTCCATTTCCCCAGATATTTCATCAAAACGGCACATTTTAAATATGGTTATTCAGTTTATTGTTATTACTATTTGCTCTTTAAACTCGAAAGATTCCATTTACACAGAAAAACTATGTTCACATTGTGTAGTTAAAATCACAGAGCTGGTAATATAACTTTACATTCCTTTACAAGCCAAGCCACATGCTGGAAAACACTCATGCGCCAGCCAAGAGAGTAACGTACAATATTTCCTTAATCCTCAATTCTAAATCTCAACCAAACATTTACATACACAAACCTCTGACTCATATACAGAATACTTTGATGTGTATTCCATGTGTAATAGCCTTAGACACACGTGGTTTTTCATAAGGAGCATAAGTAATGGCCGTAACCATGGATATGTGCAAACAGCAGCAACAACAAAGCACATCTGAGTGATTCACAGTGGAAATGAGGATTCATCACCACCACCGTACAAGAAGAGCATGAATGATCTACATTCAACTCTGAATGAATAAAGTCCATTTTCCACTTTAACAGATCCTTGTCCTCCATTAAGATGGAAGAAAATCTGCATCATTAACATCTGTTCTATGTGTTCAGAAATGTTCAGTGAGCAGAGAGAGAGATTCACATTCTGACTTCTTAATTTGTAACAAGGCACAACGAACTTTATATCATGCAATGTGTGTGCATAGGTCTAAATGTGTATTGCACCTTCAGAGTAATAGTTTCAACTAAATATGTTCTGCATCCACCAGCAAACGTGTTAGTTATGGTCATAGTGGCGAGGTAGCGTAGTTAGCGTGTTAGCACTAGCACAGCCCAAGGGATTTATCAGTGTCTCCCATAATGTCTCCGTAGACATATTTGAATGAGTTGATGAACAGCTCGGTCCACTGCTCCCTGTCCGCTCCCTGGGTGAGTTTGGCTCTCTGGGCGGTGTACGCCATGGTTGCTATGCCAACCCCGTACTGCTGCTCGCTCAGGCTGCTCAGCAGGCTGGCCACACCCTCCAAAGAGGTGGGGACCAATGAGGGACTGCCTTCTTCAGCCAGTGGCTTCCAGGGAGATGGGGCTTCCCCCACAGAGACGCCCCCTCCTGCAACAAGTGGGTGGAACAACAATGTGGGCGTGGTCCCACAGACGCATCAACACAGCCAATTATGACGCTGGAGGCACGAGCTGGTCTAAACATTTTAACTGCTCAGCTATCAACCCAAAAAAATCTTCAGATGAGAATGATGGACATGCACAGTGATCCCTCGCTACTTCGCGGTTCGTTTATCGCGGATTCACGACTTCGCAGATTTTTTCTTTGGAGCCTTATTCAAGGGAAATTCGCCGATTCGTGGTATTTTTCACCGATTCGCGGTATTTTTCTATGCGAAATATCAAGAAATTCCTGGTTTTTCTCATCAATTTCATCATAAAATGCACTTTTTGTAATAAAACTATAAAAAACCAAGTAAAAAAATTTTTTTTCTTGAGTTTTACCCACAAAAAGAGAATGTGATCATATGATAATTTTTTTTTTTAGTTTAGTTTATTTCAAACAAAGAAAACATACATAATTTTTTAAAAAGTACCACAAACAGAAAAAATACATATCATCCCATCTGTGTTTGAAAAGGAGTAGGCTGAAGTGGAAACTTATATATCCCTACCCCTTTATACAAGTAATTTTTACTTGTTTACTTAAATCTAACACAAAACCTACATTAAAACAAACAAAATGGTACAAGTCACCAAAAAACCACCAAATTATATGGAAAAAAAAAACAAAAAAAAGAAAAAAAAACATCTTTTTACAATTGATACAATTTACTTTTCCTTGGAATAAAGGACACCCACATAAATCATCTATTTTCCACTATATACTTGTTCAGAATATGTTTTTTATAATTCATTTTAAACACATTTATATTTGTACTTACTTTGATTTCTTCTTCTAAATTGTTCCATAATTTAACCCCTATTATTGTGATACACATCTGTTTTAATGTTGTTCTAAACTTATGTATCTTTAAGTTTAGTGTCCCTCTCAGGTTATATCCTCCTTCTCTCTCTGTGAACAGTTTCTGTATTTTATCAGGCATTAATTTATTTCTTACTTCATACATTATTTGTGCTGTTTTGTATTTAACCAAGTCCTGGAACTTCATTGTCCGTGTTTTAATAAAAAGTTCAATATAGTACTGTACTGTAAATATGGTGTCCCTACTTCGCGGACTTTCACCTATCGCGGCCAGGTCTGGAACGCATCTACCGCAATAAACGAGGGATCACTGTAGCTTTAAAAAGTCCGCAATTGATCTAAATGACTGAGATCATTCAAATCCACCAGGATGCTTTAGGAACCGGCCAATAGGTTAGGCATGGGCATTTTAAACAGGGCAGCATTCCCTTTAGGGGACAACTTGTGCTTGCAAGCATTTTTTTTACAGAACTTGCACGCAGAAGTGGAATGCAGTCAATGTTATAAATCATCTGTATCTTCTCTACTAAAAAGCTCGAAGCATAATGTAACACAAAAGCCTGCTGTTAGAGACACACTATCATTCAACATGGCTGCAAATAAGAGCCTCCTGTTGAACTCATCTTTGATGTTTTTTTTACACGAATCAGTGAAGGAAGTCAAATCCCACAATGGGGTGTGCTAACATAAATGAATGCACACACTAAAAAACAATAGTGGTGCGGCGGTGTTGTCTACTTTAGTGGAGCTCTCAGAAACTGTCTTCTTCTAAGAAGCCTTAATGCACCGATATGAAATTTTTGGGTCGATTCTTATATCCGATATTAGATCACTGTTATGGTCGATTACTGATATTTGCAGATACCGATATACTGACGTTAATGCTTCTAAAAGCAGATTTTGTATAGAATGAACATTTTTAAAGCTGAATTTACGTTATGTGCACACACAAAACACACATTTATGATTCTGAGATGATTACAATCACTGTCACATGACTAAACAAACACACATCACCCCACTCACCCTCTCTGAAACAGATAAACAAATGGAAACGAGATGGAAAAAATATTGCTTATTATTATTGGCCCAGTTTTATATATCGGAACAATACCAATATGTTAAAAAATTACTAACATCTGATGATACTGATATTGATGCGGATATATTGTCCATCCCTACTTACAACCCAGCTTCAGAAGCACTGTTTTAAAGCTGGGTACCTGGGATTAAATATTAAAGAAACACACTAAGATATTAGAAATGTCATCAGTACATCATGTAAAATCTTACCTGATTTACATGGCAGATCAGGACATACGATGAGAGGCTCTAAGGATGAGAGAGAGAATAACAATTAAGTAACTTAAGCCCGTCTTGTCCTTTAACTGAACACGTTGTGAGTGAGTTTACCTGGGCAGAGCACGGTCTCAATCTTGTCAATGAACTCTTCAGCTACGAGGTCCGCAAATCGTCTCATTCCCATCACCCTATCGTCCTTCTGGCAGGCGATGCTCTTCAAACTCTCATTCTCCTCAATTTGCTCAAACATGTCTCCGATACCGATGGCACTCACGTCAACATTAGGAGCGCTGTTCATATTTGCACCGACACACACAAACACAAGCAATGAGAGGAGATTTTTTTCACCTCTTCATATTCTTGCACCAAATAAAAACACTGCACTACACTTACTTGCACAGGTATGTGAGGAGCGTATCGTCGTCTCTTGGGTCAAAACGTCCATCAGTAATGACAACAACAGTGACGTTGGCGTTGGCTCTGCGACTGTCCCTGATCAGGTTGTCATACGCGTACTTTAGAGCCGATGGAGTCCACGTTCCTCCTGCGATCCACTCTAACCTCTTCACAGCTTCCTGAACAGGAGACGGAAGAGAATTTTAGCCAATGTGTTAAAGTAGCCAATAGCATTTCAACAGAAACATTTTTTGATCATTCTAAATTTTCCTCAGTGATTAAGTGAAGTACGCTGTGGAAAATTAATATGTTTGACTGTGCACTAAAATTTAGTTTCAGATTCATGGATCCTGCTAACATAGGTCAACTTTATGATGACTATTTGCAACTAGTTAATGTTTTATGGGGGTGCCATTTGTAAAGTCACACAGTCATAACTAAACAGCCATATTTTGGGTTATTTAGATAAGTCACAAGAGAAAGAAATGAAGTTCATTTTTCAGAGTCATGTTTTCACCACGTTATGCATACATTTGTAAATGTTAAAGTTCCTAAACTAACTAACTTAACTAGTTAAACTAAATTTTTAGTTTGCAAGCTAAATATTTTATTTATAGTTAAATTTTTATTTTACAAAAAATATTTAGGTCAGACCTAAACATTTAATTTATCAAATATTTAATTGACTAAATATTTATTTTACTAAATATTTATTTTCCAAAATAAATATTTAGATCTCAGCTAAATGTTTATTTTGGACCTAAACATTTAGTTTGCAAAATCAATATTTAGGTTTAGCCCCAAAATAAATATTTAATTTGATGCTTTTCATTTAGTTTGTAAACTAAATTTTTAGCTCCTACTCAAATGTTTAGTTGGTAAACTAAATATTTATTTAACAAACTAAATATTTAGATCTGACATATATATTTAGTTTTTGAAACAAATATTTAACTCTAAATAAAATATTTAGCTTGCTGACTAAATATTTAGTTGGGAACTTTAACATTTTTCAATGTATGAATAACATGGTGAAAACAAACAAACTCACATTTTTTTCTCTTATAATGGGCTAAATAATACAAAATATTGATGTGAGGTCATGACTGACGAATGGCATCCATAAGATTCTGGCAGCAAGACAATGATGATGAAAGTAGTCTAAAAACATGCAATGCTGCAAGTTTGATATTAATTAAATTTATAGAGGGTTTATGCAAATATTAAACAGCAATGACGAATCTGTATAGGTAGGTCAGCCATCTCCTGTACAATAACTTTGGTGCATTGACAAAAGTTTGCTCAGTGAGACTTCTTGTTCCTTGTGATCACTTCCTTCTGTGAACTTCCTTCATGTGAACAAATACTTGTTCAGCTTTGATTTGAAACATGTGGCACAGAAACATCTGTGCAGCACATAAAATAAACATCAATGCTGTTTACATCTGTGTTTATATCTGACTCTGTGTTTGTGAAACCTTGAATGAAGTCAATGAGTCGATCTTGGGGTCATTGAGCCGGATTGCCTGAAACGTCCCACTATGGCTGTACTGAACAACACCCACTCTTGTGCCTGGGGAAGCAAAAAGCTCTGTTAATGCACTGCTTTACAAGTTTCATCTTGACATTTTTGGAATTACGCTTTGACAGTTGCACCTGTCTCTGACTTGGGGTCTTTGGCAAAGGATCCCAGTCTGTTAATGGTGTTGATGACAAAGTTCTTCTCCAGGGTGAAGTTGGTGAGACCCACGGACTCTGAGCTGTCAATGACGAAGACGATGTCCAGGGCTCCACAGCGTTTCTCACAGTCTGGAGATAAAAATGCACTTGGGACTCAGCGATAGAACTGAGTTTTAAACAGTGTCACGGAGATAACTCAACATACCACAGCAGCCACAGGTCTCTCTGATGTAGTTCATGACATCACATTCCTGAAGAAGAAGAGGAAAAAGACACACGTCACATCTTCTGTGTGATTGTGTGTGTTTGTGGATGAAGGAAATGTTCTTACAGTGAGACCAGGATCTCCCTCTGGGCCAGGATCTCCCTGTCGAGAAGGAGAGTACCTAAAGTCAGATTGCACCATCCAATGACAACTGACGATGCTTTACTTGTGTACTTACATCCCGACCAGAAGGTCCTCTTGGTCCTCTTGGTCCAGGCTCCCCGTGGGGCCCTGGCTCACCCTGTTAAAAGTAAAGAGATTACTCATGATGACTAAAATGAAAGCTAACAGCATACCAGAAGTTACTTACAGCCTCTCCTGGAGTTCCTTTATTTCCAGGATCTCCTTTTTGACCACAGTCCCCTCTGCTTCCACGAGCTCCTCGATTACCTTTCTGTCCTTTCTCACCCTGTGGACCAGTAGGGGAAATCAGTGTTGGCCAAAAGCATTTGGATGACTTGGAATATTTAAATGGCTGTGTCTCTTACCGATGGTCCTCTTGGTCCAGGGTAGCTAAAGCCAGGTCTTCCGGTGTCTCCCTAAAGCAATAACATGACCGCTGAATTAAAAAGACCAAAGATGGAGCAACCACAAAGACACAAATGCACTGGTACGAACCTTTGGTCCGGGCTGTCCAGGCTCTCCTCTTGGTCCAGCATCTCCAGGGTCACCTCTGGTACCCTGAAGTTCAAACAATGTTAGAGCAGCAGCTTCAGCATGTTTTTCCTCAATGTGAATGTTTACCAACATTTCTCCCAGGCTCTCCTAGTGCTCCTGAAGGTCCCCTCGGTCCTGGTAATCCAATGTCTCCCTGCGACGCAATGAAGCAAAATGTGGGTGTGCATGTTTTTTTTATGACCACACACCCGATCGTGTAATGTTCTCTCTACCTTTGCTCCTTTGTTTCCGGTTTCACCCGAGACTCCTCTCGGGCCATCTGGTCCATTTTCACCCTGAAACAAATCAGGATAACCCTTAGCCTCGAGGTGTTCAATAACAACTATAACCGGTGCTCACGTGACAAGGTTAGATCTTTTGTGTGGGGTCACACCTTCTCTCCTTTAGGACCATCTTGCCCTTGGGCCCCTTTAGGCCCGATGTCTCCTCTTCTTCCCTAAAAAACAGCAGTCATTGAAGCCATCAGGCACCATAAAGGCAGAACATGTGGGAAGCATTTCATTTAAAGTGACTTAAGTTTTCTTACTTCGTCGCCTATTTTTCCAGCATCTCCAGGGGGTCCCTAACAAAGAAAATACACAAATCAAATACTTCATATGAGAGATGTGGTTTAAATAGACTTTTTGTTCCAGGCATCTTACTTGGTTTCCTTTCTGTCCTGGTGCACCAGGAGATCCAGGACTTCCCGTCTCTCCCTTCAGATGAGACATCAGAGTTTAGTTTTACCTCCAACACTGACAGCTGTGTAAAAATACTAGCCTACATTAAGTGTCGGGGTATTTCCTGAATTTGAACTGTACCTTAACTCCGGGTGAACCGGGTGGTCCAGGGGAACCGGGTCTTCCGGGGCGACCAGGATCCCCCTTGTGAAAAAGAGTCAATGTTAACCATGGCATGGATGAATGCCGGATTGAGTATTAATGGAGAAAGGATTGTGTACCTTCTCTCCATCATTTCCAGGGAGACCACGTTCACCAACATCTCCAGGGTGACCATCAGGACCCTTAAAACGCATTCAACAAAGACCATAAAAAGACCACCAGACACTGAAGATCCTCCAATTGCTTTAGATAATAGTTAGTGCCGTACTATGTTGCCTGGGTCGCCTTTACATCCTGGAGCACCAATCCGTCCAATTTTACCCTGAAAGTAAGATTGAATACAAATCAGTTACACGTAAATATCGAATAACATTTCAGAACACTTTCTCACGAAAGCGCAGAACACAATCTCATCTTCAAACTTCACCTTTTGTCCATCAGTTCCATTGCGGCCTGGAATACCAGCCACACCCTAATGAAAATACATGGGGACGATTAGAGACAATCACCTATCCAAATAAAATCAGTGACCAGCAGACGTGCGACGCTCACCTTTTTCCCTTGAGTGCCGATCTCTCCCTGTGTTTGGACAGAAGATCAGAAATTAGACCAGCACATTGACCAGCACACAGCACTGATCCACAATCTAAACGCTGAAGATCCAAACAGATCCTGAAGTTGCAGCCTCACCTTCTCTCCTTTATGACCTGGTTCACCCTGTAGATCAGAACAAAAGTTAAATATCAGATCATGCTCATCAACAATACAGATGTTCAATCTGCTCCAGGAAACATCTGCTCAAAGAAAACCTCTTACTTTGGTACCAGGCTGACCAATGGGTCCTTCGATGCCAGGGTCTCCTGCACGACCTTTTTCTCCCTTTTGTCCTCCTTCACCATTGTCTCCTTTAGCTCCCTATGGGGAACAAGTTCAAAGGAGAAAACATCATTGATAAAGTGGTGGTTGTGTACTGTCAATACCAAATATGCGTGTAAAGCATACTTTCTGTCCTCTGTGGCCTTTTGGACCAGGAAGCCCTTCTGTCTCCAGGCAGGACACTTTGTAACACTAGTGCGGTTGGACATGATGAAAACAGTAGATCAGTGAATGAATCATATTCAGATGTTCATGATTTGTTGTAAAGATGATTCTGAGGGTCCAGTCTTACCTCTGCATAAGCCAAATGTTTCTGTGAAGACAGAAGAGACAACATTTGAGAACACAAGTCATTAGCAGAGGTGTTCGGTGAGTTAGTGGACATTTGTGCGTTACCATTGTCTTGATGATACGATCCATGGTTGCGATGTCTATTTTGGGTCTGCCTTGGCTCAGATCCACAGCCATGAATTCGTCCCTGAAGACCGACGCAGGAGAGTTGGCGATCTCCCTTAACTCAGTCTCTTCGATGTTGTTTGATGCTGCCACCACAAACATCCGGATTCCCTTATCGCGAGCATCTTCAGCTGCCACCTTAATACCCCCACAGGGGTTTCCAGTCACGTGACCATCAGTGATGACCACACCAAACCGGAGGGTCGAGTGACTTGAGGACTCCTGCGGCGCTGCCAACATCTCACTGGACATTTTCTTAATGGCGCAGTCGATGTATGTGCCGTTTCCAAGGTACCTGATGGCTTTAAGGCGCTGAAAGAATAAACAGGTTAACATGTTTTCATCATATTACTTTCCTGTTTTATTTATCTAGACAGAATAGAAGAGAGTAAAATGAACACCATGTTTGAAACAGAAGTGATGACATCCTTGTGACATTGCAGGGAATAGCCGAGAGACATTTCATACACTGTTAATGTTATGAAAAAGCATATTTTATTATTTGTAACGTGTGAACTAAACAAACCATCTTCAGTAGGTGAACCGTTGTTGCGGCTGGTGCCTTTTCACCCCGGGGATGGGAGCTCAGGACATAAATTGCTGCCATCTCCTACCTCCACAAAGGCTCAGCAATCACGAGAGACCTCCCCTCCTCCTCCCTTCTGCTTCCACACCTGGACTCAATCAGCTCGTCAGCCCCAGTGCAGCATAAAGGAGAGGAGCTGCTCCTGAAAAAGTACTGGGACTGGTTGACCGGATCCGTGCCATGGCTTCTTGTTGGCTGCATTGGTGTTTTAAAGGTTTTATTTGTTTTAGTCTGGCTGTTTTAATGGGTAAAAGCAAGTGCTTTTAGATTGTAAAACAGGCGAGGGACCAGAGTGCTGGCTCCTTCTCATGGTCCAAACTTGTGAGTATGGTCAGTGGACCTTGTTTTTTATGTTTGAGAGCATTTTAGATGTCTGTTTAATTTAGAATCCCCATTTTAAAAATGGCTAGTAGTGACAGCCAAGTGAAGTGTGGCAAGGTGGAGAAACGAGGGCCCAGGCAGGATTTGATACCCAGACTCCCGGGTGAGAGTCATGCGTGCTAACCAGTCAGCCAAAGGGACATCCCCTTGGCCAAGTAGCCAAGGTGCATGATCAATCGGGATTTGGTAACAGGACGCTCACCCTGTTACATCTTCCCCCCTCTTTCCACAAGCACGTCCCTGTGCTCCCGCGCAGTGTGCCACAAACTTCAAATCCATGGACCTACTTCACAGTACTACATGGATCCTGCCAACAACACCAAATGTGGCAAGGCGAAGAGACGAAGGCCCGGGTGGGATTTGATCCCCAGACTCCAGTGGTTCACACAGCTGAAAACTTGGCTGATGGGCATATTAAGATGATGGAGGAGTGGGGCATTGTTAACAAAGTAAAATGCCTTATTACATATGGGCCATGAAACATGCTTGCCTGTGCAAAAAAACTAAACATAAGGGACACAATTTGCATTGCCCATGCCATTAATCTCATTGTCCGAAAATCATGTGATGACGTTGATGGGCTAAGTTACTTGAGAGCTAAATGTAGACGGCTCGTAACATATTTCAGGACAAGCACCACAGCAAAGGAGCGATTGTTCCAGGTGCAGGAACAAATGGGAAGGCAGCCCCTTAAAATGATTGTGGAAGTTGACACTCGTTGGAACAGTACATTCCAAATGTTTCAACGTGTGTACGACCTGAGAGCCAGTGGGGGCTGCCCTGACATCCTTACCAACAGAAAGACCCCCACTGACAGCACCGGATTATGACATCATTAAGGACACCTTATGCATTCTTGCTCCATTCCATCAAGCAACAGTGGAGCTCTCATCCGAGAAGAGGGTGTCGGCATCAAAAGTAATACCTCTGATGGCAATGGTTCACTCCTCCTTGAACCGTCACCTTATCTTGGTGGAGGAGTTTGAGTGCCCTAATGATCCTAGGAGCTATGTTGTCTGGGGCACTTTGTGCCCCGTGTAGGGTCTCCCATGACAAATGGGTCTCAGGTGAAGAGTGAGACAAAGAACGGTTCAAAAAATCTTTCATGGACGTAAAAACAAAGAGTCGGAGTACCTGGCCCGGCTGGTTACCGGGGTCCCACCCTGGAGCCAGGCCTGGGGTTGGAGCCCGTGAGCGAGCACCTGGTGGCCGGGCTTTCGCCCATGGGGCCCGGCCGGGCCCAGCCCGAACCGGATACATGGGCTCATCCAACTGTGGACCCACCACCCGCAGGAGGAACACGAAGGGTCCGGTGCATTGTGGATCGGGTGGCAGACCGAGGCGGGAGCCTTGGCGGTCCGATCCCCGGACAAGGAAACTGGTTATTGGGACATGGAATGTCACCTCGCTGGCGGGGAAGGAGCAGGAGCTTGTGGCAGAGGTTGAGCGGTACCAGCTAGACATAGTCAGACTCACCTCGACACATAGCATTGGCTCTGGAACCCAAGTCCTTGAGAGGGGTTGGACACTCTCCTTTGCTGGATTTGCTCCTGGTGAGAGGCAGAGGGCTGGTGTTGGATTTTTGTTAGCCCCAAGACTCTCTGCCTGTGTGTTGGGGTTTACCCCGGGGGATGAGAGGGTAGCTTCCCTGTGCCTTTGGGTCGGGGAATGGGTCCTGACTGTTGCTTGTGCTTATGCGCCAAATTTCAGTTCAGATTACCCACCGTTTTTGAGACCCTGGGACGAGTGCTAGATAGTGCTCCATCAGGGGACTCCATTGTCCTGCTGGGGGACTTCAATGCTCACGTGGGCAATGACAGCATGACCTGGAGGGATGTGATTGGGAGGAACTGCCCGCCTGAGCTGAACTCGAGTGGTGTTTCATTATTGGACTTCTGTGCAAGCCGCAGTTTGGCCATAACGAACACCATGTTCGAACATAAGGATGCCCATCGGTACACTTGGTACCAGGGCAGCCTAGGTCACAAGTCGATGATAGACTTTGTAGTCGTTTCATCTGACCTGCGGCCGTATGTTTTGGACACCCGAGTGAAGAGAGGAGCGGAGCTGTCAACTGATCATCACCTGGTGGTGAGTTGGATCAGATGGCAGAGGAAGATGCCGCGTAGACCTGGCAGACCCAAATGCATAGTGAGGGTCTGCTGGGAATGCTTGTCAGAAGAACCTGTCAAGACGGTCTTCAACTCCCATCTCCGGCAGAGCTTTGACCGCCTCCCGAGAGCAGTGGGGGACATCAACTCCGAGTGGGCCTTGTTCCACTTTGCGATTGTTGAGAAGTTTGGTGAGGCCATGGAGAAAGACTATCAATCGGCGCCAAAGAGGTTCTGGCAAACTGTCCGGCGCCTCAGGAGAGAGAGGCAGCAACTCGCTCACACTGTATACAGTGGGAATGGGGAGCTGCTGACGTCAACTGGGGCTATAGTCGGGCGATGGAAGGACTACTTTGAGGAGCTCCTCAATCCCACCTACGCACATACCGAGGAGAAGCCAGAGCCGGCAGACCTGGGGATGGACTGCCCAATCTCGGGGGCAGAAGTTGCTGAGGTAGTCAAACAACTACACAGCGGCGGAGCCCCGGGGGTGGATGAGAGTCGTCCTGGGTATCTCAAGGCTATGGATGTGGTAGGGCTGTCATGGTTAACATGTCTCTGCAACATTATGTGGTCATCGGGGGCAGTTCCTGTGGAGTGGCAGACCGGGGTGGTGGTCCTCATCTTTAAGAAGGGTGACCGGAGGGTGTGTTCCAACTATAGGGGGATCATACTCCTCAGCCTCCCTGGAAAGGTCTACTCCAAGGTACTGGAGAGGAGGGTCCGATCGATAGTTGAATATCAGATTGAGGAGGAGCAATGTGGTTTTCGTCCTGGACGTGAAACTGTGGACCAGCTCTATACCCTTGCAAGGGTGATGGAGGGGGCATGGGAGTTTGCCCAACCAATCCACACGTGTTTTGTGGATTTGGAGAACGCTTATGACCGTGTCCCCAGGGGCACCCTGTGGGGGACGCTCCAGGAGTATGGGGTGGGTGGCTTTCTGTTAAGGGCCATTCAGTCCCTTTACCAGAGGAGCGTGAGTTTGGTCCGCATAGCCGGTAGTAAGTCGGACCTGTTCCCAGTGAGGGTTGGACTCCGCCAGGGCTGCCCTTTGTCACTGGTTCTGTTCATGACCTTTATGGACAGAATTTCTAGGTGCAGCCGTGGTGTGGAGTGTGTCGAGTTTGGTGGCAGGAGAATCTCGTCTCTGCTTTTTGTGGATGATGGGGTCCTCCTAGCTTCATCCAGCTCTGACCTTCAGCTATTGCTGAGTGTGAAGCGACTGGGATGAGAATCAGCACCTCCAAATCCGAGACCATGGTTCTCGACCGGAAAAGGGTGGCTTGCCAACTCCGGGTCGGGAGAGAGGTCCTACCTCAAGTGGAGGAGTTTAAGTATCTCGGGGTCTTGTTCACAAGTGAGGGTAGGAGGGATCGGGAGATCAACAGGCGGATTGGTTCAGCGTCTGCAGGATCTCGATTTACCGGTCGATCTACGTCCCAATCCTCACCTATGGTCATGAGCTTTGGGAAATGACCGAAAGAATGAGATCGCAAATACAAGCGGCCAAATTGAGTTTCCTCCATAGGGTAGCCGGGCTCATTCTTAGAGATAGGGTGAAGAGCTCGGACATTCGGGAGGGACTCGGAGTAGAACCGCTGCTCCTCTGGATCGTAAGGAGTCAGTTGAGGTGGTTTGGGCATCTGGTCTGGATGCATCCTGGATGCCTCCCTGGGGAGGTGTTTTGGGCATGTCCTGCCGGCAGGAGGCCCCCGGGTCGACCCAGGACACGTTGAAGAGGTGGACTATTCTTTTTTTAGATCGAGATTGGGGTGAGTGACTGGGGCTTTTATGGGTTTTATATAGGCAGTGTGGGGGTCATACCTGCACCTATATCCTGATAGCTCCAAAGACCCTGAGAGTGGCTGGGTGGCAGTGGTGTTGGAGCTGGCTTTTCTGGGGAAGATTGGTGTTTATGAGAGGGTGTGCTCTCAATTGGGTGCAGTTTTTTATTGAAGAAGAAGAAGAAATGAGGGAATCGGATCTGTGCCGTCTCCCCCACATGGTCCTTGTGTGTTTCCTTGGCTTTTAATGGGTTTTAGTGAAGAGGCTCCACCATCCCCATTTTAAACATGTCATCACTAAGCTATTACACACTATTTATTGACCTTTTCCAAATGGAGATTTGTGTTTTAAAATCCTTATTTATAATACAAACTGTTTGACTTTTCCAACCTGCACACGCCTCTGTGTTACAACATGTTAATTTAAAACCACCACTGGTTTGGTTGTAACTGACATTTTAATTGTTAAACACACAACCAAAAGTTATATCTATCACAAAAATCAGCTCCGTGGCTGGTTTCAGTGTACGTTGTAAGCCATCTTGCACATTGTTATTAGCTGTTTAAAAAACTTGGTGATTATGTGTGGATGAGAACTTTCAGCCCTTACAGTTTGAATGTGCAGACTCTAGTTCCAAAACCAACATAGCGGTGCTTGTAAATGGGACTTTTCGCGAAGGCAGAAAAAATTATGTGTATCTTTATATAAGTTGATAGTACAATTAATGTAAGGTTTGGAAATAACTGTGATGTTGTGTTTTGTTTGTGAACTACTCACAGTGAGGAAGTCTGGCATGGAACCAATGGAGCTAATGATCTCTTGCTTCTTGGAGAAGTGAAGTCCTCCGGTTTTCCAGGTGATTTGTACACTGCCCTTGATTTCTTCATCTTTCAAACGATTTACAAACTGCTCAACAAATTGCTGCAAAAAGGAAACCACACATTATAAACCACTGCCAACGCGAGTTACCAGTTAGAGATGATTGGTTGGTTTGAGTCTCAGACTGCATGAATGTAAATTCATTTTATACAAGAAGTTGGATAAATTCATCGAAAAAAATAGTATTTTAAACAATGAACAATATGGGTTTAGAACTAAACATTCCACAGCAATGGCAACAATGGAATTAATGGATAAAATATCAACAGGAGTTGACAATAAAAATGACTTCATTAGTGTTTTCATTGATTTGAAAAAAGCTTTTGATGTCATTGATCACCCAAGGTTACTTCGAAAATTAAGTCAGTATGCAATATGAGGTGTGGCTCATCAATGGGTTACAACCTATTTAGAGAAAAGGAAACAGTTTGTTCAGATAAAGACAAAACTATGTGAAATTAATTGTGGAGTGCCACAAGGGTCGGTCCTCGGACCAAAACTGTTCATTTTGTTTATTAACGACTTGGTAAATGTATCTAAGACACTCTGTACGATTCTATTTGCAGATGATACAACACTGTTTTACTCAGGATCAAATATTGAGGAGGTGGCTAAAGTGATAAATGATGAACTGATTAAAATTAAAAACTGGTTTGATATAAATAGATTGACACTGAATCTTAATAAAACAAATTTTATACTGTTTAATGACAAAAAGAACAGTGATGTGGCATTGGAAATAGATGGGATTGCAATTCAAAAAGTAAAAGAAACTTGTTTTTATTTCGAATGAAATAAACGATGAAAAAAATAAAGGTTCAAGAGCGTTTGAGTCCACAGAGCCACTGAAATGCAACAACTACGATAAATAGAAACAACAAGCGGACAAATTTAGATGTTAAAGAGGACTTTTCTAGTTTTATTTTGAATTCAGTGTATCTTGTCACATGACTCGGGATTTGCAGTTTATCAGATTTGTTTTTTAATTGGGATTTTGTCTTCAAATAATCACCAAAACATGCCTTTATTTTTCTCTTCATCCAGATGAACTCACGTCGTCCACCACCGAAGTAAAGATGGCTGAATGAGGGGAAAACACAACAGCACCATATGATGCATGTTCTTTAATGTCTCATTATGTCGAGATACCAATCCTTTTTTCCTCATGTGCTCTGACAGCAAAATGCTTCTGTATCAACTCAATGAAGATGAAAAATAGTTATTATTCAAGGTGGTTTTGAATGTTATAAGGCAGCTCTAAACCTGCTGAAGTTTACTTATTTGTGCATGACTGTTGCATTATGGGTCATGATTAACAATGACACTGAAGATGCAGGTATAGTCCTCAAATGATCATCTGCTCTCGGTCTAAGAACAGATAGATATCTGGTAATTGTTTTTATTTTTGCATAATGGTACATTATGTCTACACACTCTTATATGTGTTTGATAACTTCATTGATTAACATTAGAGCGATTTGTTGAATGAGATGTGGTCACTATTTTAGTTTCTTGGGATGTGAAACATAATATTTACCTGGAGCTCATTTTACTGACCAGGTTCTGCTCTGGTCATGCCCCCAAAACAGTCATAGGCTACAAATCAGGGCAAATGAAAAAGATGCGTTGTGATTTTTTTTAATTTTTGTTCAATGATACAATTGCAGCTTTTTCTAATGCCACATGTAAACTGGTTGTTGTCTGGCCATGCTGTTAGTCATTACAAGCTAAGACTTCTTTATGCTGCACACAAGCTAATGATAAAACAGCAGTTTATTCATCAATAAACCTGCAAAGGGCAAAGTTTTATTATGTTTTATGTTTTTTCATGTCCTTGTTCATCAGTGGCGGCTCCAGAAATTTTTTTTTCTGCAGGTGCTATGAAGGAGCTAGTCTTTTTATTGAGGGTGCTATGAAGGAAGTGGTCATGCGTACCTATTGTTCTCTAAAACACCTTCAACACTAGCAGATACACATGCGTGCACAAAACCTCAACAACACCTGAAACAATCATTAATATACATCATAAACATATGAACAATCGCTGACTTTTCCATGAAATCATAAACGCATACAGCCACACAGAAAAACATCTATAGTGTTGCAAGTTTAGCTAACGTTAGTGTTAGCATTTCTGGCGGCAAAACCCTCGACTGCTGTGGCAGTTGAGGGTTGACTCTCTTCATCCAGATCCGTAGGTTTATGTGGGTCTGAGATCACTTCCAAACATTCAAACTGAACCCGTGGAAAATTGGTCAACAAAAACCGATCCATTTTACCACTATTTCTACCTTTCACTCGTTTGCAGGTGGAAAATGAGGTCAAAGGTTAACATCCATTTCCTGTTTTGGTTTAAGTTTTTACTATCTATATGATAATTTACTGATTATTTTTGTTTTTGTATGTTAAATATTATCACATCCACACGTAAAATTAAAATTAAATTGTAAAAAAAAAAATATAATATTTACTTGGGGGTGCTATGGGGGGGGTGCAATGACTAATCCAGGGGTAGCCAGAGCGCCCCCTAGCGCCCCCTGGCGCCACCACTGTTCATTCTATTTGTCCGTTTCCTGCTCGGGGTCTGCACAGAATGTTTGTGCAATGACAGCCAATCGCTGCAAAGTAAATGACATTGAGTAATCTGTGCTGAGTGATGGCTTTTACAACATCTAGTTTGAATTAATTCTAAAACATTTGCTTATTTGGTGATAATCAGCATGCATTCAGTAGACACCAGTAGGTAGATGATCAGAAGTCAGATCAGACTGGACTGAATGGATTACGTCAGAAGCAGCATGTTTGTGTCTGACCTTGTGATTTTAAATCTGTAGTAAAAAAAAACTGAACCTTGATGCTTTCCACCAGCGATCCAGGAGGTGACTCCTGCAGGGCGATGGTTTCAGACGTGTCTATGGTGAAGTACACATCGATGGGACACTTTCTTTTCTCTGGAGGAACACACCAACAAATATGTTTCAGTGCTGATGGAAAAATAGCTAGTATTGTTGTTGTGGAGGAGATCAGTTTGTTTCACTCACTGCTGCATTCTCCTGTCTGAGCGTGAGTCAGGGCTCCAAAGAGGAGGCAGAGCATGGCAACCTCCAACCCCAGCATGATGTTCTTCTCCATCTCCTGTCTGACACACACCGGCACCAGGACACTAGAGGTAAGGTTAGCTGTCTCTTTTTCTCCCGTAAAGTTATTTATTTTGAACAAAAGAGAACCCATGAGAATAAAAGAAACAAAAATGTAATAATCTTAAATATGAAAACAGGAAGTTGTTTTAAAACCACTCAAATAAAAAATGTCTTAAAATATTACACTATAGCAAAGCAAATGCGTTTCATCTGTTTTTATCCAACAACTATTTTATTTTAGCTGGAAAAAAGATGGCTGTCACAGTCATCATGAATTAAGGGGGGGGGGGGGGGGTGGCAGATTCAAAAATGGCTCCATCCAAAACGTGAACAACTAATAGTAGAATAAAATAACAAAGACAGGACTCTGCAACTGTGTTTTACCACATTTTGCTTAAACAATGGGTAAACATAAATATTTACAATCAAATCTATACATATAAAGTTAATCTTGAACATTACAAATTAAAGCCAAATGAATCAGGCTGAAGGGGAAAAATTATGAATTTTACTTAAGTTATAATAGTTTTACAATTGATACAAAACATTTTGTCCTTGCACTAAATTTCTCTCACACGAATAGATTTCAGCACTTTTATTTTTGACTGTATCAGTACCTTCCACAGTTAGTCATTTCATGGCTCTGTCACTTGAAGAAAACAGACTTAGGCTGGCCACGCCCACCCATCCCCTGATTGGCTCGGTGACGAGTTCAGCTGCTGTCCCTCCAGCAGCAGCTCTCTTTTGCACATGAGAGGTAGTTTTAGTCTAATTTTCCCATTTGTGACGTCACAAACAGGGACTTTTAAAAACAGCTTGTTTTAGGCACATAATTCTTAAAATCAAAAACAGACAGAAAATGGATGGACAGGGTCTATAAAGGCAGTAGAGACCCACATGGTGAATTTTGCACATATTTTCATTTAAATCTGAATATCTAGGATCAAATATAAATACTGAGTAACATCCAAATGTTAAACTTTGACATGAACATGACAAACATGCTTTCTTGACAATCCTTGTCATCGTGCGCCAAAAAAAGTGTATAAATGAAAGCGACCACTGGCGAGCATGTTTGCGCGTGCGCCGTGAGCGGTTCTGGTACTTTTTGGGTCGCTAAAATGGCAGAATACTTATTTTAAAAAGTGCCAGGGATTTCAGCATTTACACGATTATGCCTGATTCAAAATATTTAGTTTCTGTTTCATGTAGTTTAACTTTAAAATAATTCTTTTCATTCATATTTGTTTCTATATTTGAATTTTAAGATATAAGACTTGCACTGGAAAACATGTTGTCCAGAATTCATATTTAAAATGAGTTTGATGCTATTAAATGTTGTTTTACATTAATCCTTTCAGGTTATGAAAAAAAAGTTGTAGACTAGGTGAAAACAAGTAGAACTGACGTGTGGGTAAGGGTTAGGGTTAGGGTTAGGGTTAGCAGACAGATTTGGGTTAAGTAAGACTCAGAGGGCCTGAGTCACAGCCAGGATGTTCGGCTGTGGTTAAAGCAGCAGAAGGCCTTGAAACATGTAGGTGAAATGTTTTAGACATGTATAAAATAAAATAGTGTGAATTAAAATGTAATATGTATTAAAGCTAAGAAAAAGTTAAATAAGTTGAGTTATGAACATGTAGAGCCTTCTTCCCCTCTGGAAAGTGTCTCTTTTATAGATGCAGCATCATGAAACTAAAATATAATATTATTGCTTCTATATTTTCTATTATTACCTGAATTTATTCTTTAAAGCAAATTGCGCATTTCTTTCCCCGACACCCCAGAAATGGCCACAGATCCAGCTTAGATTAAGAGTAGATTATAGATTTTCTACATGAAGATCTTTCATACCATCTGTGACACATGTAACCAGATTCAACTCAACAAAGAGAGTTTCTAACTCGTGTTGTTAATTTTAATTATGTATTTTCAGTAGCAACCACGTTGCTGTGGCTCCCTCTAGCGGACACACAGCAACACGCAGAAGGGTCACTCCTGCAGATGTTCGCTCTCTTTTCTCACCGTCCAGGCCCGGACCGGAGCGTGAAACCGATTTATGACAGCATTTCATCACAGCACAGGTGGATGCATCATGCAAAATACGCAGAGAAGGCACATAGAACCAAAACAGTCTGAGCAAAACCCCATCAGGAAGTCTGGTGGGTTTTATGTTCAGCCAACTCTCATTGCTGCTTGGACTGGTTAAAGTCAGAAGAAAACAAAACAAAACAAGAAAAAGCAACACTGGTGTCCCATATAAAGAGAACGGAATAGAAATGTGAGGTTTGAGTGAGGAAAGAAGCCAGACTAAACACTCTGGTTAGTTGTGCGTAAAAAGCGCAGCTTACCTTGACTTTTGAAAACTTCCGAACCTTGCAGCAGCTGATTATCTCCTCATGTCCACTGGAGGGAAAGACGAGTAAGAAAAAGGGGGATACGGGAGGTCAAAGTGGGGGAGAAAGCCCTGGATGCGCGTTTCCCGCAGCAGAGCCGTCCTGTCCTGGTCCTGGTCCAGCCCTGATCCCTCCTCCCGTGCGCGCGCGTGCGATTTACCGCGGTGTGTCCGCGTGGGGGCGCCGTGGCTCCACTGGGACCCGCGTGCACGCACGCGCGCACGGCCGCAAGAGTCTGCAAACGCATGCTCCTGAGTTTTGTGATGTGGACCCATCTGGACCCACGCACCCCCCCTCAGACCACATTTACAGGTAATTCCAAACATGTGGATCAGACTCCGGACCCCCTCCACGCTCACAAACACACATGCATGGACTGTCACTTGAGTTTCTGGTGGTCTGTTTGCAATATGAAGGACGAGCGAGAGGAGTTTACAGGTGATGTAAACACCAGCAACCTCACAGTGTTTATTTTATACATCTGCAGGTTCTCCACTCAGCCGTCAGCCTGATGCAGTGAGCTCAGAGTTTGTGCACTTGTTGGGAGGTCTCTGTCTAAACAAGATGTTTACAGTGTTTGTGCAAACTTGTACACACACGTGCACACCATTAATGTAAACTTTTGTTTTGTTCCACTTCATCATTAGCTGATCATGCATGTCGAGCTGCCACTGGAGGAAGGCGTAGGATACCATGACTCTGAACGGCAAGAAGCCCCAAGAAAACTAAATCCAATGTTAAAAATGAAGTTAAGTCCAGAAGCTGGGTGGAAGAGAGATGTCAGAGAATTCTTATCCATTTGTGGAAACGGAAGGAAGAGAAGAGCTGAGCTGGAGGAGAAGGCCAGATGTCCAGAGTTATTAATGTGGAGATCAGCTCTCCGTCTCTGCATGTGGAAGGGTCTTTCCTTAAAAAGAGAGGGATGAGTGTGTGTGTATGTGTGTGTGCATGCGTGCGTGCATGTGTGTGTACATGAGATTCTGGAGGGGGTGTTCTGGTCTCTCTTAAAACTGTGACTCATAGAACAGGAATGACCTTCCTCCCCCCGACAAAAAGAGAGAGAACACCAGTTTCTTCTTCTCTCTTTCACACACAGCCCCTTTATTTTTTATTTCTTCTTTTTTATGTCTCCCACATGGAGAAAAAAGTGTGTTCCAGTTTGAGTGGGTGGGTGGTGGCAGTGGGGGGGGGGGGGGGGGGGGGTCTACATAACCATTTCCAGAGTTAAAAACATCTAATTTCTGAAAATACTCTCCAGATTTTATTTTTCATTGTTCCACAGAAATTCTGCAACAGATTTATCTTTTTCACGTAGGAACGCTCACAAAAACATGAGCCAAGAGACAAAAAGAGCTAAACTCTGCTTGTTCCAGCAGCAGATCCATGTTCCGGCTGCACACATACACAGAGTGACATCTGGAGCAGTTAGCTGCTGCGCCTTCGGTTCCTGTGACAGTCTGTGTGCAACCGTGATGGTTTCCAGTTCAACTCTAGAGTCTACGAAGCTGAATCTAACATGAAACCTCAGCATGCCTCAAACGTTTGATAAGTTCCACGGACCCTGCTTTTTCTGCTCCAGATGTGCGTTCTGTTCAGACGAGGCAGATGGGAGCAGTTATCGCTAGACACAAGATTGTGTACATGATGTGCACGTTTCTAACCAGGTCCACGTGTCTGTCTGCCATCACTGGTGAATTTCTCAGGAAAACAGGACTGCATTAAAGTTTAGAGGGAGAAGTTTGAGCAGTCCTGTTGCTACAGCATTGTAAAAGGAGGGTAAAGATGAAATTACAGGAATCCTGCAGAAGAGCCAAGACAAATTTCCAAAGAGCTATCCCTCACACAGAAACACACACATGCCATATGCACACAAACGGTGTGTGTTGATGTAAATCATGCATCTGCACCCAGACGGACACACCCAGGCACACGTAAATACACAATCAACAAACACACGTGCTGATAAAGGCCGTGTCTGCTTCGGACCTTCAGAAAAACGTCCATGCAGGAAGTTATGTATCAAACGGTGCAGACACGACGTGCTTGAGTGTGCACGTGAGTCAAGATTAAGTGTCTCAAAAGGCAAGATCAAAGGGGAAAAGCTGGAGAGGGTCTGAAACCGACGCTGTTCCCCAGAAAGTCTGCTGCAGCCCAAGAGTCTGATAAAAAACATGTGTTGTGTTGAACATTGGTGAAGAAAGTGATGCAAACGCAAATCTGAGGCTTATATTAGTGAAGCAGAAATGTGACAGGGTGAGAGGTCGGCTGAAGCGTTACAGCTGGACCTTTTAAAATGTTGCTCAAAGATACGCAGCAAGTAGACTTTATCTGGTTTCATGTGGTGGGTCAGAACAGGAGACTGTGTTTTCTGGTGTCGTCACCACTCACTGTAAAACCTAACAGCATATCTTATTAAACAAAGTGACTTTAAATAACTCCAGGTTTGAGCCCTCTCCCTGGGCTGCCACCTTACCGTGGTGGAAGGGTTTGAGTGTCTCAATGATCCTAGGAGCTAAGTTGTCAGAGGCTTTCTGCCTCTGGTAGGGTCACCCATGGCAAACAGGTCCTAGGTGAGGGATCAGACAAAGAGCAGCCCGAAGACCTCTTATGATGAATTATATAAATGGAAACCGTGTTCCCTCGCCCGGACGTGGGTCACCGGGGCCACCTTCTGGAGCCAGGCCTGGAGGTGGGGCACGTTGATGAGCGCCTGGTGGCCGGGCTTTCACCCATGGAGCCCACAGCCCAAAGAGGGAACGTGGGTCCCCCTTCCCATGGGCTCACCACTCATGGGAGGGGCCAAAGGGGTCGGTGCAGTGTGTGACGCGTGGTAGTCGAGGGCGGGAACCTTGGCCGTCTGATCCTCGGCTACAGAAGCTGGCTCTTGGCACATGGAATGTCACCTCTCTGGTGGGGAAGGAGCCTGAGTTGGTGTGTGAGGTTGAGATGAGTCCGACTAGATATAGTCGGACTCATCTCAACGCATGGTTCTGGCTCTGGAACCAGTTTCTTTGAGAGGGGTTGGACTTTCTAGCACTCTGGAGTTGCTCCCAGTGAGTGGCGCCGAGCAGGGGTGGGCACACTAGTTGCCCCCCATCTTGGTACCTGTACGTTGGGGTTTGCCCCAGTGAATGAGAGGGTAGCCTCCATCCGCCTATGTGTGGGGGGACGGGTTCTGACTGTGGTCTGTGCTTATGCACCAAACTACAGTTCAGACTACCCACCCTTTTTGGAGACCTTGGAGGGGGTGCTGGAAAGTGCTCCTTCGGTGACTCCCTCGTTCAGCTGAGGGACCTTAACGCTCACGTGGGCAACGACAGTGAGACCTGCAGAGGTGTGGTTGGGAGGAATGGCTCCCCTGATCTAAATTCGAGTGGCGTTTTGTTATTGGACTTCTGTGTCAGTCGTGGGTTGTCCATAATGAACACCATGTTCAGACATAAAGGTGTCCATATGTGCTCTTGGCACCCGGATACCTTAGGCCGCAGCTCGATGATCGACTTTGTTATTGTTTTGTCTGACCAGCAGCCGCATGTCTTGGACACTCGAGTGAAGAGAGGGGCGGAGCTGTCAACTGACCACTACCTGGTGGTGCGTTGGCTCAGATGGTGGAGGAGGATGCCGGTCAGACCAGGCAGGCCCAAACGTATCGCGAGGGTGTAGAGAAGACGTTCCTACATTTAATTAGAAACCATAAAATGTGAAATATCACAAAAGATGAAATATCACCTTCATGGATCTTTGAGTAAATTTAACCAGAAGATCGGATCTTTTTATTGCAGGGATTGAGCAACGCTTCGTATCAGCTTCAAGAAAAGAGAGTGAGTCAGGTTTAAAAGTTTAAAGATTTATTACTAAACAAATAAAACAAGACTAACTTTAAACACTAGGTGTATGGTGTAACTAAGGTGAAGTAAGACTGAGGATGGTGTATGTGTGAATATTTCAGAACCAGCAGATCCGGAGAAACGATTAGTTCTGATGGGAGTGAAGATGATGTTTTGCGCTAAGCTTTGGTTTGGAGATTTATAACATACATTGAGACGCCATTCTGTCGGCCTACGTACTCTTTGCGGAAGTCCCCGTTAGATCAGGAATGTCGAGGTCCAGCTTGACCTCCTCTGGAACCGAAGCCGGTAGGAAAAGCAGCGGTTGACGACCAGACCAGTCTTGAGATACTTCCGGGTCACGACAGTTTTATTGACATCTATAGCGAGACCCAAAAAGGGGGTTGTGATGGTTCAGCTTTTATTTTGAAAGGAACTGTTGCAGCAGGTGGAACAGCAACAGATTTAATCCAGATGGTCGTTAGGTTCTTTCAGCTTTAAGAGGAAAGTTACGGATTGGCCACTCCGACAACTTCTCTAGAACGCTTTGAACTGAAGTTAAGATGACGTGGGCATAGTTTTATAATTTGGATGTTTTGATTTACGGTCGAATCAAAAAAGGACAGATTTACCAAGCACCAACAAAACCACGCCTCGCGTCAGATCTGGAAGGTTCCGATTGGATCAGAAAAAAGGAAATGTGTCACGTGATCTTAGCATCACGTGTGATCAGTCTCTAGTGAAAATATTTAAAGTTTATTACTTATTATAACTACTGATCATAACATTGTCATTTCACAGATTGGTTCACATTTTATTATTGGGCTAACACTTTGTTTGATTAGCTTTATTAAAAATAGAGTTCTTCTGATTTATTAGAAGAAAGAGTCCTTTGTCTTCATTCTTCTCTTGAGCTGGAAAGGAAGAAACAGTTTAGAAGCAAATGCATGAGACCTTGAGCAATATCTCATGCAGATTAGTTCTGTGCCAGAAACTTCTGGTTTTGCTTTGAGCAGAGCAAAACAGAGCAGGGCCTTTCAGGTCAGAAATGGATCACGCTATAAGGGTCTGCTGGGAACATCTGGCAGAGTCTCCTGTCAGAAGGAGCTTCAATTCCCACCTCCGACAGAACTTCCAAAATGTTCCGGGGGAGGCGGGGGACATTGAGTCTGAATGGACCCTGTTTCGTGCCTCCATTGTTGAGGTGGCCGACCGGAGCTGTGGTCGCAGGATCGTCGGTGCCTGTCGTGGTGGCAACCCCCGAACCCGCTGGTGGACACCGGCGGTTAGGGATGCTGTCAAGCTGAAGAAAGAGTCCTATCAGGTCTTTTTGGCCTGTGGAACTCCAGAGGCAGCTGATGGGTACCGGCAGCCCAAGCGGAACGTGGCTCGGGTGGTCGTCTATACAAAAACCCGGGCATGGGAGGAGTTTGGTGAGACCATGGAGCAAGACTTCCGTATGGCTTCGAGGAGATTCTGGTCCCCCATCCGGCGCCTCAGGGGGGAGAAAGCAGTGCACTACAACACTATCTATAGTGGGGACCGTGTGCTGCTGACCTCTACTCAGGACGTTGTGGATCGGTGGGCAGAATACTTCGAAGACCTCCTCAATCCCACCAACACGTCTTCCGGTGAGGAAACAGAGTCTGGGAACTTTGGGTTGGCCTCTCAAATCTCTGGTGCTGAGGTCACTGAGGTGGTTAAAAAGCTCCTCTGTGGCAAGGTTCCAGGGGTCGATGAGATCCGCCCGGAGTTTCTTAAGGCTCTGGATTTTGTGGGGCTGTGTTGGCTGATGCGGCTCTGCAATATCATGTGGACATCGGGGGCAGTCCCACTGGACTGGCAGACTGGGGTGCTGGTCCCATCATTTAAAAAGGGGGACCACAGGGTGTGTTCCAACTACGGGGGATCACACTCCTGAGCCTTCCTGGTAAGGTCTATTCAGGGGGTCTGGAGAGGAGGGTTCGTCGGATTGTTGAACCTCAGATTCAGGAGGAGCAATGTGGTTTTCGTCCTGGCCGTGGAACACTGGACCAGCTCTATACCCTTAGGGGGATCCTGGAGGGTGCGTGGGTATTTTCCCAACCAGTCTACATGTGTTTTGTGGATTTGGAGAAGGCGTTTGACTGCATCCCTCTGGGGGCCCTGTGGGGTGTACTCCGGGAGTATGGGGTACCAGGCCCTCTGATACGGGCTGTTAGGTCCCTGTATGACCGGTGTCAGAGCATGGTCCGCATTGTCATCAGTAGTCGGGCTCGTTCCCAGTGAGGCTGCCCTTTCTCACCGATTCTGTTCATAACCTTTATGGACAGGATTTCTAGGCGCAGCCAAGGTGTGGAGGGCATCCGTTTTGGTGACCTGAGGATCAGGTCTCTCCTTTTTGCAGATGATGTGGTCCTGTTGGCTTCATCAGAATGTGATCTTCAGCTTTCGCTGGAGCGGTTCGCAGCCAAGTGTGAAGCAGCTGGGATGAGAATCAGCTCCTCTAAATCTGAGACCATGGTCTTAATTCGGAAAAGGGTAGAATGCCTTCTCCGGGTCAGGGATGAGGTCCTGCCCCAAGTGGAGGAGTTTAAGTATCTCGGGGTCTGGTTCACGAGTGAGGGAAAACTGGAGCGTGAGATTGATAGGCGGATTGGTGCTGCATCTGCAGTGATGCGGGCGTTGTACCGGTCTGTCGTGGTGAAGAGAGAGCTGAGTCGATCTAAGTTCCTACCCTCACCTATGTCATGAGCTTTGGGTAGTGACCGAAAGAACGAGATCGTGGATACAAGTGGCCAAAATGAGTTTTCTCCGAAGAGGGGTAGGCTCCCCCTTAGAGATAGGGTGAGAAGATCGGTCATTCAGGAGGGGCTCGGAGTAGACCCGCTGCTCCTCCACATCGAGAGGAGCCAGTAGAGCTCCGGACCCCACGTGACTCTCAGTTAGTGGACGCCATTTTGGCATGCAAAAAAGGTAAACAAACACGGATGTAACCATGAACATGAACGGGATCCGCTTGGATTTTACTTCATCGGAGTTTACTTCACACTTTAAAACAGAAGAAATCGTTTTATATAGTCAGAAATCAAATAGACTGAACATCTCCGACCCTTACCGTGCCCCTGGGATACTTTTTAAAAACGCCAGAAGCTGTCGGAGCAGACTTCTTACCGGCACAACACCGGACCTGGCCGGGGGAATCCCAAGGGGTTCCCCCGGCCGGAGGAGCTGGGGAGAAGGTCTGGGACTCTCGACTCTACTGCCCGCTCCGACGCCAGAAGCTGTCAGAGCGGGCTTCTTACCGGCACAACACCGGACCTGGCCGGGGAACCCCTTGGGATTTACCCGGAGGAGCTGGCTCCGGCGGCTGGGGAGAGGGAAGTCACGCTACTGCCCCCGCAACCCGACTCCGGATACGCGGATGAAAATGGATGGATGGACGGACAAATAACAGATTTACACGTAAGTAGTCTCGGTGAGACAGATAATAGCAATCCAAAGTGCTTTTTATGTGTGATCTGACAATTGATCAACCATTGCTTAAAAATTAAATACAGCTTAGCCGGTTAATTGCTGTCATCATAAAACACGGAAACGGCGGCACGCAGAACTCACGAGGCAACGTTTTACGTGATGTTTACTTGCTGCTATGAGTAATAAGACAGAAAAAGCCACGCCAAAATAAGTTTAGGAAGCCCACTAAGAATCATAATAAAAGCATTTAAAATAAATACCATACACAGTTGAGGAAACGTTGGTTTAAGTACCTGATATGAAGCGGTCGCTGCATAAGCGAAAACCTTTACTCTCGGGATCCCACAGCTTCATTTTCGCCCGGTCACTAGCGCGTTTTATTACAATGATCCAACGTTTGCGGCGCTCCGGATCTTGGGGAATCCTGTAGAAGGCTCATTCCTTATGTCGTCCGCGTCTGTTCTGCATCCTGGGGCACAACAGGAATCTACCATATTTCCCGTTTGATTGAGTTTTCTGACAATAACAAATAGTCCAGCTGCCGGCTTCTGCATGCCAATATGGCGCCGTTTCGATTTGAACTGTTGCCTGCCGGGAGAAGTGACGTCAACTCCCGGAGCTCTGTTGAAGTGGCTCGGGCATCTAGTCAGGATGCCTCCTGGACGCCTCCCTGGTGAGGTTTTCCGGGCACGTCCAACCAGGAGGAGACCTAAAGGTAGACCCAGGACACGGTGGAGGGACTATGTCTCTCACCTGGCCAGGGAACGCCTTGGGATCCCCCCGGAGGAGCTGGCCCAAGTGGCTGGGGAGAGGGAAGTCTGGACCTCTCGCCTTAGGCTACTGCCCCTGTGACCCGACTCCGGATAAGTGGATGAAAATGGATGGATGGATGGATGGATGGATGGATGGATGGATGAATGGATGGATGGATGGATGGAGTTTAAATAACTTATTTCCCTGAAAAAGTTGCAGTAACTGACTTCCATGAAGTTCACTTTACTCAAAAGTGACAAACTTAATTACTAACTCTGCAGATTTGAGTTCACAACCTTTATTTCAGTGTTCCAAGTGTTACTTAAACATCATATTTTTGTTAAAAATACTTAACCCCGATAGTCAATGCAAGGACGAAGAGATCCGTCTTTTTTGGCGACAAAGAAAAACCTACCCCCAGGGGTGAGGTCGAGGGTCTGATGGTACAGTTCGCCAAAGCCTCTGTAATGCAGGTCTGTATGCTATCTCGCTCTGGTTTTGAGAGGCTGTAGAGGCGGCTGGACGGAAGCGGGGCACCCAGTGGCAGGTCGATTCCACAATCGAAGGGGCGGTGAGGAGGCAGCGTGGCAGCTCGGTCCCTGCTGAACACCTGTTGCAGGTCATGATACACAGGGGGTACCTGGGAGTGATCGGGAGAATCAGTTGGCGTCACGCCGGAGTCCTTATACACGGGAGGTGCCAAGTTGAGGCATGTCTGGTGATACTCCGGACTCCAGGTCTCAATTCTGCTGGCTCGCCAGTCCAAGAGCGGGTTGTGTAATTTGAGCCAAGAATGACCTAGCACCACTGGATTCTGCGGGGATGGGAATACAAATAATAAGAGTGTCTCTGTGTGGTTACCTGAGACCTGGAGCTGGAGTGGCATGGTCCTGTGTGTGATGGTAGACAGTACTCTTCCATCCAGCGAGGAAACAGGCACTGGCTCGGGGAGAGGCTCAGTCAAAATTCCCCATTCACAGACCACTCGGGGGTCCACCAGCGACTGCTCACACCCCGAATCAACAAGAGCAGTAGTCTGGTGGCGTTGATTGTTCCAAGTCACAGAACATGCGATGAGGAACTGGGAGGTTGTATTTCCTGCGTTACTGCCCACCAGGACTCCCGGTCCTACTGGTGGGCTCGACCTTTTAGCAACGCCGGGCATGTCTGAATAAAATGTCCGGGTTGTCCACAGTACAGACAGAGACCTTTACTGAAGCGCTGCCGCCGTTCCTCCTCAGTCAGGTGGGCTCTTCCCAGCTGCACTGGCTCCTCCGATGGCTCCGAATGAGGAGGTCTAGGGATAGGTCGACGATGTGCAGGAGGCGGCGAAAGATCCATCGCTGACGTCCTCTGAAGCTCCCAATGTCTCTTGTCGATGGAAATAGAGAGCGATATTAATCCATCCAGGGTGGGTGGCTCGGGGCACAGAGCCAGCTGATTCTTGACTCGGTCACTCAAGGCTTAAATAAAGGCCGCCTTTAAGGCATCGTCATTCCATGATGTCATGGCCGTCAAAGTCCTGAATTCCAACGACATGTCTGCCACCGTTCTCTGTCCCTGGGAGAGGTGCAAAAGTATCTTACGGATGTCGGTGGTGATCTGGGAATTGCAGAAAGTCAATTTAAATTCATCCAAAAAGTCTGCATAGGGACCAGACAAAAATTCAGCGTTCGGGCTCTTAGCCTCTGCCCACCTAAGAGCCTTGCCCCTCAACAGTCCAGCGATAAAAGAAATCTTAGAAGAGTCCGTAATAAAAATGCTTGGAGAGCACTCAAACGCTAGGCGGCACTGCAGTAAAAATCCAAAACAGCCCTCGAACTCACCCGAGAACGTAGGACATGGCAGGGGTGGAGCTGGGCGGAAGTGGGTGACTTCCGTAGGACTGAGAATCTCCAGTCTGGGCAGACCCATTGCTCCTGGGGCTCGTTGCGTTGGTTCCGGACCTGAAGCGGAAGTTGCGGCTGGAGCTGGAGCTGGAAATCGCTCGTGAAGCTGTTAGACCATAGCCTCCAAATGCTGGTAGCGCTGGTTAGCGACAGTAAACTGCTCTATGAGCATGGGAAGAGTCTGCTCCTGCTGGGACATCCTGGTGGCCAGATCAGCGAGTACTGATTCCGCTGAGTTCTGGTTCTGGCCGAATGATTCTGTCATGACTCGAGGAAGGCGTTTAACCTAAGACATGCAGAATCGACTTGACACCACAGGGTAAGTTGAACCAAAGTTCTTTATTTAAAACCGGGAACAAAAATAGCACTGGGAAGTCCAGTGGAGGGTGTGTCGTAAGGTGTTAGTCCATATATGGGCCATTCCCATCTGTACCGGGTCGGCCCGGGCCGGGTAGCGTAGGTTGTTTACATATCTGGGTGGCCTGGTATTTTTCCGGGCCAACCAAGGCTCATTCTCAGCCCTCTTCTCGAGGGGGTCTGCTTCAGGCCGACCAGGGCCAACACACCCACTGCTGACAGCAAATTCACACCTTCCATTAGAGCAAGCCTCTGATTGGTGGGTAGAATCAGCCCACATGGGCTTAAGGCAAGGATGTGTGGAATCAACCGGGCCAGGCTGGGGCCGACCCGGTAAAGATGGGAATGGCCCATTAGTTATCCGTGATGTGCGAGCAAGGTGGAGAGCCAAGGTGAGTACCGGTGGAGGACCGGCTGGCCGAGGTGGGTGAGGCAGCGGAGAGAACCAAGGCAGGCGCAGTGGAGGAGGATGGGACATGGTTCTGGTGATCCGGGGTTCGAGTGGCGAGGGTAATGAATGAAGTAGAGTTTTCGTGAACAGAGCAAGCAAACAGGGGTTCAGAGGAGAATCCAAAAATGTAATCTAAAAACAGTCCATAGTCATAAATCCAAATAATCCACTAAACGAATTCAAGCGAGCAAACAAACACGAGTGGCTGGGGTGACCTAAACTGGAGTAATCATCTGGCGTAAAGTGGTGTCTCCATCCTCCCTTTATACCAGACTCCTGATTGGAAATCCAGTGCAGCTGCTGTCCCCCCGCTCCTCACCTGTGGGAAATTAACTCAAAGGTGGTTAGTGGGAGAGGAGCAATCACCTCGGCTTGTGAACATGACACCCTCAAGCTCCCAGGCCTCTGGTAGAGGGCCCGAGCTTGGAAGGATGAGACCACCCACAGAGGGCGAGATGGGAATTTTTAAAATATATAAAAAATTACACTACCCCCCCCCCCCCCCCAGAGCTCAGCAGTTTTTATGAATTTTCAGCGCTGTGTGAAATGTTCTCAGCTTATTCCATGAAAGCAAAATATTTCAGTGATCTCCTTCTAACCAGAGTTCATGTGGTCCCTTTGAAAACAAGTCAAAATCACTTAAATCTTCATTTCCCACTTTCATATCCAAATATGGTCACTTCCTGTTACATAAAGCTCCTGACAAGGCTGAACCACAACCTCAGCATGTTAACCAGTGGCTGGTGTCATGTTGTTTCATCTGCAGCATTTGGAGGAGGTTATTGGCAGGACAGAGGCTTTACTGCCTCTGGATCTGTGCTTAGACAAAGTAAATTTGGTATGAAGGTAATGTGTGCAGCTGAAAAAGGGGCTGCAAAGAAACTGATCAGTCTTATGAATGAAGAACAGGCAGCTTCATATGATACTTGAGATGTTTCTTTTGCACAAAAACAACAACAAAAGTAAACCATACAATTACTGCAAATGGTCAAGATCATTCCTGCCATCAAAAGTAAAAGATTTCTAGTTGTGGCTTTACTGTAATTAATAAGTACAGTAATGTGAAAAAAGCACATTTATTTTCTCATCAGTGATAGTTAATCAAAGCATTCTCTGGGGAATGGCTGTTACAGACTCATGTAAATGACTCTCAGCCAATAGCACGACAGATTCCAGCTCAATATCTGTAAAACTGAGCGAGTTTGAGCTAAGGTCGTGTACCTATGGCAGCCATCTTGAATGGGGCTGGCTCCAATAGTAAACCAGTTCCAGACATTAGTCTGACCCTTTCATTGATCCTGTTCAGTGGTTCATGACTACTCTTGTTCTTTTTCTTTTCTATTCTAACACAAAGAAGTGTTTTTTGTGAACTTGTTAGTCGGGAAACCAATTTTAAGGAGATTTTTTGTTAGATCTTTGGAAAATTTGACTTATGAGGTTTCAGTAGAACTCATCACAGATCATGTAAGCCAAATGGAGACACAGCAGCCTAACGTTTAGTGGTCAATGCAACGGAGCCTTAAGATAAAACACTCTGTAGATAATAAGTGTGTCATAATTACTCCTTTATCCTGTTACAGGAATTGTGAAGAATGTAAATTTGAACTCAGTCCCAATTCCCTCCCAGAACTAACCTCAAGGGGTGAATCAGTCCCAGTTTCATGTACTAAAACACAAAGCTGCACATAGAAGAGCAACGGCAAGAATGAGACACACATCTGGGTGTAACAACCTTTATTGAAGGAGCTCTTTCAACGCTACTGAGGCTGTTCATCCTCAGGCAAAAATATCAAACAGCACGGGTGGAGGCTGATACACTCAGAATAATAGCACCACAGAAGAACACTCCAACCAACCCCGGTGAAACTGTTGTATAAAACGTGTTGGCTCATGAGTTCCTTCAGCTTCCCCTTCCAACTTTTAGCCATGACAGGGATTTTCCTAAATCACTCACAAATGGCAAAGATGTGTGTGTGTGTGTTCAAGTTTTTTTCTGCTTAAATTAAGCGTCTTTACTGCAGACAAAAAAGGGTTTGTGTTATTTTGGTAATTGACCCCTACAAAACTGCTTAACAATCACTCCAAGGTTTCACACATGTTCTTGTATTTTATGCACGCACACAAACACACACATACGCACGCACATCACACACACTCAGGACTCACACATGCTGAGTCCAGGTGAAACGTTGGTGTGATTTATCTGGAGGTTTGCCTGGTGCCACATCCTGGTTTCCTCGTTGCCGTGGTGATCTAACGGGGCTTTAGGCGCAGGTTTTCTCAGACTCAGAAAAACTATATCATTTTTTTTATTTTCAACATAATCCATGTTGGCAAAACTTAAAGTGATAAACCAGTCAGGAACCAGTTTTCTGTTCGTGCTAGTGCAGGGAGAAGTGTGTGTTTCTGTGCTGCGGTGCCTCTTTATTTAGTACTGCTGCAACACAACACATCCAACACCACTTAAATAAGTGGCAAAAGAAACAAATGGATCCATGCTGAACCAGAACCAGCACTGGCTTTGGTCCTGGAGAGACAGGAAGTGACAGGAAGCTTCACTCGTCCGATGGAGAAAGTTTGATACAGAAACGGAGAGTACCTGGGAGGAAACGGATCCAGAATGAGACCATTACAACTTTCTGTCTCTCCAGCATCAAAGTTTCCTGTTCTAGAGCGGGACTTTTTTCACCCTGAATCTTACCTGAAGGCAGGATCTATCTCCTGAGTTTTAATCAGATTTATTGTGCTGTGGTGGTGAGTCTGAGATGGGCTGCCCTCGAGGTTCAATTTAAAGTAAAAACAAGTCCTTTTAGAGAGACATGTACATTTGTTTGTTGTTTTGTGACATTTCCTTTGGTTTTCTGGTAACTGGAACACATTGTAAATGAGTGAGACTGAATATTCATAATAGGTCTAAAAAAATCAAATTGATGGTCCTTTTGTTTGTTTTTACGGCAAAGAGACCCTGCGGGTGACGGTTTGGTGGAAGACCCCACGGAGCAGAGAGGGGTAGTCTGGGACGCGGAACAGGTGGCGCTGGGCGTAGCTGATGTCATCCTGTCGCCCCCTGCTCACCAGTAAGCGCAGGTTGCCTTCGCTGACCTGGCTGCCAGCTGAAATGACAAAGAGCTGGATGCCGGCGTCTGCCACCTCACGAACTCGCTTCTCCAGGACAGACTCTGTGACTCGCTGAGACCTGCCGTCTGAAAACAGCACCAGCTTCTTACTGCCTCCAGACGAGTCCCCTCGGCCGCGTAGATTAGAGACAGCAAAGGACAGAGCCTCTAAAAGGTTGGTGCCAAGGTTCTGGAAGGCTGCCTCTTCAATGCGAGAAGACAGGATGGTCAGATTGGCGGTTGGAGCCTGCTCCATGCGGGGGCTTTCGCTGTACTGGGCCACGCCCACTCTGATTCTGGCATTTCCTTTCTTCTCGGCTGAAAGGAATCGCTCAGCCAGGCGCTTGACAAAGGTCTTGCTTATCTCAAAGTTCTTCTGGCCAACGCTGGCGGAGCTGTCCATCATCACCAAAATATCAGCGGGCTCAGAGAAAGAGACTGAAACATAAAAACAAACGTAGGCTCACAGAACATTAGACAATAAGTCAAAGTTTAAACCAAAAACGTGAGATAAGGACAGTTTGGCCAAAAATCACTCTCATCAGAAATTAAACGCTGAACCAAATTCAGACTTACTTGGACATTTGTAGTCTGGACATTTCTTCTCTGCAAAAGAAAACATCCAGAGACAAATGAGCTAAACTGGACTTCACAATAAAGTAAAAGAACAAATAACCTGAGCAGTGATGTGGGAGCTGCGTTTTACCTTGACAGATCTTAGCCGTGAGATTCTGAAGGAAACTGTCGTCCAGCAGCTCAGCAAAGTTCTCCAGCACGAAGGAGAACCCTGGTTTTCTGTCGCTCTCACATGTCACCAACTTAAGCTGCTCCTGGTTGGGCTGGCGGCCCGAATAGTCCTTCACTCCCAAACCCCCCACCTGGAGACGAGGCAGGAGAGTTTTAGTTTGAAGAGCATTAAATAAAAGTTTACAGCGACCTTCTGGCTCACCGTGAGGTCCTTCCCACAGAGGACGTTGAGGGGAACTGTGTCCCTAGAGATATCAGAGCGTCCATCCGTCAGAACCAGAACCACTTTGTTTTCTTTTTTCATTTCATTGAGAGTTGCTGTCAGAGAAAATTCAAGGGCCTCTCCTGTGTAAGTGGACTCAGCTATCCAGCGCAGGTCTCTCACCGCTCTGCACACACAGACAGGAAAGTGTGAGGAATTTCCAAAAAAAAAAACAACAACAAAAGATTTCTGACTTTTAGCAGTTGTTGCTGATATTTATGTCTGTAAACAGCCTTAAATTAATGGCTGTGTAAACGTTTGCAATAGCTGTGGTTTAAAAAAGCCCCAAATTGCTTTAAGCTGAGACACTCTGTGTGAGTGACACTGGTCATGGCTGCACCAGAATTAGTACAATTCTCCTGTACTCCCGTATTACTCCCTAACAGTCACACTTTTTGTCATAGTCTGGCTGGTCCTGCGACTTATACTCCGGAGCGACTTATATACCAAATTATGTATACCGCGCTGCTGCGGACCGGCTCCGGACCAGGAATAAGCTCCTCTGCCCCGCCATCACCTGCCGGAGACTGTGGCGCGCTGCTGCAGGCCGGGCGGCTCCGGCCCAGTAATGAGCTCCCCTGTCCCGCTGGAAGGGTTTCAAACACCGCCAACACCTGCTGCAGCCTGTGGCGGGGTGCTGCGGGTCGGCTCCGACCCAGGATTGAGCTCTCCTCGCCCGCTGGAAGGGTTTCAAACACCGCCAACACCTGCTGCAGCCTGTGGCGGGGTGCTGTGGGTCGGCTCCGACCCAGGATTGAGCTCTCCTCGCCCGCTGGGAGGGTTTCAAACACCGCCATCCTCTGCTGGAGACCGTGGTGCGCTGCTGCACCCTGGCAGTTTATTATGTTATTGTTACCGGTACTCGTCTTGCAATGTGAAATGCTTGGTCTCAGATTTTGTAAGAAAAATAATAAAATTTCCCCCCAAAATGCGACTTATATTTGTTTTTTTTTCTTCTTCATTATACATTTTATGGCTGGTGCGACTTATATTCCGGAACATACGGTAAGTAATAATATTTTGTGTGGATCTTTTCCCTTCATGGCTTATTTAGTATCTGTTGGTTTATGTTAGCATTAGCTTGCTGTTAGCACTAGCTACAGCAGGCTATGGCAAGGCTAGCAGGGAGAAGCGGGAAACTTATTTTGTGTTGCTTTAAGTTTGCATAAAATATTGAACATTTGTATTTATTCTTGCTACATTTTTTTTACTTTCCTGAATTTTTGTCCTTACAAGCAACTTATCTGTATTTAGTTGCTGTCATTTACTCTTTAAAGGACAGAAATTATACTTATTTTCTACAATCAAAGGGTTCAAATGAAGGCAACTGGACTTCTTTGGTTTCTTCAAGACGTTGCCTTCATTTGAACCTTTTGGATTACCATGACCTGGATGACTGAGAACCTTCACCGGCATTTTTTCTACAACGCTAAAAGTAATTCATTGATGAATTTACTACTTTTGTCAAGATAATTTCACATTTCTTGGAAGTGCTTGTGTTGTTTTGTTTGGCTAAGAGGAGCACATCTTACATCAGTCTGGCTTACATAGTAAATGTGTCAGACTCAGGAAAAGCACAATGTCACTGATTGTGAATTACACAACATGCCACATAAGAAAACATGCTGAAAAACGACTTAATCAGAGAAAAGCTGCACGCAGACAGGAAGCTTAGCGAATGTGTGTGAGCTCACTGTTTAAAATCGGTCAGGTTACTGGTTAGTTTCACCACTTCTTGGGTTTTCCATCCACTGTACTGGACCACACTGACACTGGAATGGTTAGCTGAAAACTGGAGAGAAAAACACAGCTTGGTGAGTTTGTGTTATGGCCTCTAAGTGTGTGTGTTTGTTTAATTCTGTCAACATTTCAGTGCCCCACCCAATCTGACTAATTGCATCCAAAATGGAAAGAGGAGAGTCATTGGAGAGACATAGAAGCACCATCCAGATGCCAAGCCAACATCTTTCGCTCACACTTTCTGTTTTGAGAGTCTGATCTTGAGGTGAACGTTTTGTCACCCCTCAGAAAAACAGTCTCAGAAGAATTTAGATAAACAACTCAGTCCGCAAAAGGTCAGACAGCTGTCATCCCACAGAAGCTGGGCAAAGATAGAAAGAAAGGAAAACAGTGATGTAGAACATCAAAAGAATCAATTCAGGGAAGACTACCTTGACTTGGTGGTCTTTAATCAGTCTGTCAATAACGGTGATGATGAAATCTTTGGCCAGAGCAAAGTTTGTGGAACCGATACTCTCTGAGCTGTCCACGATGAACGCCAAGTCCACGGGAGAACACTTACACTCTAAAGACACAAAAAACACACACAGTGGAAAAAATAACCCAGAATGGCCTCAGAGGATAAAGAATAATTTAGAAAAAAATCTCCAAACTTACCACAGCAGGCTGGGAGGTGAATAGAGGAGCATGAAAGAAAGCACAAGTCAGAGTGAATTTAGTGGGAAGATGATAACACGACACGACACAACCTGGTTTCAAATGTTTCACTCCACATCAGAGTTGCAAAGGGCTTAATGGCGGAGCACACACGTGGCTCCATTATACTAAGAGGGAAGAGACTTACAGCAGAGCTTCATGATGATATCCAGAAGCTCGCATTCCTGCGGAGAGAGGTGGAGTACAGTACGGAAACACACTGTTACTGCACTTAATATTCCAACACAAAACGCGCGCCGGTCCCCGAGAGCTTGGAAAAGGCTCCCGAAGGTAAAGCAAACATGACAACGATGATGTTTTACTTAGAAGTCTGAAAGCCCCTCTGGGCTTTGGAGCTCAGGAAATTGAACGTGGGGCTCGGATTGACCGTTAAGTATCGCTTTCAGATTCAAACATCGCACCGCTTCAGAGAGAAAGTAAGTGTGTGGTCTGTTGATATCGGCTCTGAAATGAGGGCAGCGGGTCACACCCAGAAGATACTCACATCAGTTCCTGGAGGTCCAGGCGGCCCAGGAGGACCCTGAGGAGGAACAGAAGATTAATGCAACAAATCAAGATGGAGATTCTTCTTCATGGATGTTCATTCTGCCTTCTTGACAAAACTGTCTGGTTTGACCTCAGAGTGGCCGGGTGTGGACGGGGCCTTGTGTTTGAAGTAGAACCATTTTTTCTAACAGAAGGATTCTTTGGAAAACCAATACCCTGTGAATGGAAACCAGTTTCCCACATTAACGACCCCCCCCCCCCCCACACACACACACACACACACACACATGCACGCGTGTTATCTTTCTGCAAAAACATCTGAATCCTCCAAAAGTTCACTGCTGCAGCATTTTGGGTTTTTTTTTCATGCAGCTGCATAAAAAGCATCTGTTTTCTTTTATCACACATTAAAAGTCAGTTTAAGAGCATTCTTCTCTGTGACACACACACACACACACACACACACACACACACACAGTGGGAAGGAGAAAAAAAGAGACAGCTGTAAATTGTAGAGGAGAGAAACTGTCCCAAGAACACATGACGCAAAGTCTTCACTCGAAAATATGCAGAAGAGACAGAAGCCAGCTGAGAACAGGAGGGAGACACGAGAGTCAAAGAAAAGAGAAAAATTGTTAAATCTGAGTAATAGTTTGTCTAAGAGAAGACGTCTCCCGCAACATTTTTAACTGATGATAAAAGCTGAAGTGTTTCTAAACCCAGAGAGCCAGTAATCAGAGTAAACACCTTCACTGCATACATGATCATGAAGCGGACACGGAAAGGAAAAGTGGCCAAAAATAAACGTGGCCTTCTGCGAAAATCACTGCCTTATCCCCACAGATTTACAGATGACTAATTTAAAGCTTTGACTTAACCATTGGGCCAAAGTGGCACTATATAAATCTATTGGTTAAAATTCAGCTGTGTCTCAAGGTGGCCACGCCCTGACCCAAGCCGCCATTACTGAAAAAAATAATAAAATCACCCTGACGGAGATTAAGAGACCAAACCAAACCGTTTGTTTCTTCTGGGTAGTTCAAACATGTTAGCAGAATGATGGGATTTCTAGTCTGACCATCTGGGAAATTGTAGTTTTGACACTTTATGTCTGCCTGTTGTTAGAGGATAGCCTAAGCAGGGTCAGGGGACATGGTCGTCGTCGTCTTCCTCCGCTTATCCGGGTCCGGGGGCAGCATCCCAACTAGGGAGCTCCAGACCGTCCTCTCCCCGGCCACCTCCACCAGCTCCTCCAGCAGGACCCCAAGGCGTTCCCAGACCAGATTGGAGATATAACCTCTCCAACGTGTCCTGGGTCGACCCGGGGGCCTCCTGTCGGCAGGACATGCCCGAAACACCTCCCCAGGGAGGCGTCCAGGAGGCATCCTGACCAGATGCCCAAACCACCTCAACTGGCTTCTTTCGATCCGGAGGAGCAGCGGTTCTACTCCAAGTCCCTCCCGAATGTCCGAGCTCCTCACCCTATCTCATGGTGAAGGAGTTTATTTAGCTCAGGGAGCTGCAGATCTTCAGGTGGATTGGGGCAGCTACTGGTGTGTTGTAGTGAAGATGGA
>NC_091751.1:63795177-63887677 GCF_043380555.1 Nothobranchius furzeri | reverse complement strand
TCTCCGTCATCTCCTTTTGGTCCGGGGGTTCCCTTGCCACCCTGAGGGTCACACAGTCAAAGTTCAAAGGTCAAACATCCCTAGAGAAGTGGCACATTTTTAAATCTGAGTTTAAAATAAACTAAAGGTCTGACTGTTACAATAAAAACTACATTTCAAAGAGAACCCACCGGCTCTCCAGGATCTCCGCGGGTCCCGGGATAGCCCTAAAAAACACAGCAAGGTTCAGCGAATAATTATCTATATCACTTTATATCAACTAATTAGTCTCGACATTTACCTGGAAGCCATGACAGCCTATTGATCCAACTCCTTGTGCTCCATCATCTCCCTGAGATTAAAAAAGATCCTCGTGTCACGAGTCACAAGTAAAGGCACTCATCTGTCTCCCCCCTCCTCCCTGCTGCCATCACTCACCCTCTCCCCCATCGGGCCTCGGTCTCCTGGAGCTCCTTTGATTCCTCTTGGCCCTTTAGGCCCCTGGGTGATAAAGAGACAGATTAGAAACAAACGAAATCTAACACGCTGAAAACATTTAAGAGAACACGCATGTGTGAGACCCAGACACGATGACGTCTAACAGCTGAAATATTTTTGACAATTTTTGATGAAAGCCATCCTCACCAGGGTGAACCAAACAACTCAAGACACCTTGTAATATTCAAGCCTAGAAATAAAATCACAATAAAATAATAAAATAATGATGACAAAATTGATTGTTTTCAACATAAAAACTGTAAATCCAACCTAACTGGTTACTTGTAAACTTTAGAGTTTAGAATTCCTAGAGTTTTGCTTCCAGGGCTCTGATTGGTCAATCCTGTCTTGAACCACAGTAAACTCCACCATTACTTTAAAATACATTTTCTTTTAATAGCTGCATTTTATTTATTTGTCTTTTTGATCGTCTTTTAAATTTCAATCCTGTTTTAGGGAAATAGAAGTAAAAAAAATCTTATTTCTCTACTTTTCCTTTTTTGCTGCAACTGAGTCATAATGTCCTTTAAAGGCGTGGAGCACTCATGTAATCAATGCATTTGCAGCAGTCTCTAGTAGGAATGCATGCTGTGTAAGTCGTACTCGGGGGAACAAAAACACCGGTGCACCATTTCCAGGAACTAGAAACGAGCAACATCAAAGCTAAGCTTCAGGCAGGTTTTGGAGTCATACCCCTACTGCACACTGGAAGCATCTGCGGCGCGGAACGGCAGCGGAACGTCACCACTTCAAATAGAATTCAGTATAGTCTATAGACGTGTCCCAGAAGGAACCCAAAGATAGCACTGGGTTCTATTTTATCCGCGAGCCACTTCCAGGATGCGTCAATTTTTGCAGTTAACATAGGGCTAGACAGGAAATCACTAATAGTTTCAGTGTAAAATCCCCGGTAACTTTCAAAATAACAGTACTGCAGAGATGCAATTTCATATATATGAAGCTTATGTGTGATCCCGCTAGGGATGGGTACCGAATTCGGTACTTTTTAAGGTACCGACCGAATTCCATAGTACCGACCGAGCACCGATTCACATCGTTTCAAACGGTGCCTTGTTTCGGTACCCGTCCTTCATAACGAGAACTTGCCAAGACAGCTGCGCATGCACAAGAGTGTTATATCGTCGGTCGCTGCGAGCGAGTTGTAAACAGAGCAGCATGGTAGAAAGAACACATGCTAAAGCTTGGGTCCACTTCACTAAATGTGATGGGTAACTGGGTGATGATGAAACCAGCGACAACGATCTAAGTGAGACATCCTCATCTTAATCTGCTCCAGTAGGTAAATAAAATGTTTAAGATAACGTGAGCTTGATATGTTAGCTTCCATTTCGCTAATGGTGCGTTCGCTTTCTCCTCGGAACTCCGAATTTCCGACTAGAACATGAACGCGCTCTAAAGTTTGGCTTCACTTTACTAAATGTGACGGGTGATTGGGTGAAGATGAAACCAGTGACAACGATCTAAGTGTGAGGCATCATCGTTTTAATCTGCTCCAGCAGTTAAATAAACTGTTAAAGATAACGTTAGCTTGATATGTTAGCTTCCATTGCCACCGTTGTTATCAGCTAATGGTGCGTTCGCTTTCTCCTCGGAAATTCTAACTTCCCAGTAGGAAAAATCAATTGAAAAAGGACGGTAAAAGGAATGAAGATACACAGTAAATTTAGTTCACAGTAAAGATGTTTGCTTCAGTTTAATTATCAGCTTATAAAACTACAAGGACGACGTTAAAATACAAACAGTTGTATGTTATTTATCGTGATATTTATCAAATATTGTTATATATTGAGAAAAATATACATTTAATTATAAAAGAGAATTAAAATAATAAACACTCAAAATTATCGAAAATTGGTACCGTTAAGTACCGGTATCGATTCGTAGGTACCGGGAATTAGTACCGGATCGATTCAAATGTCAAAGGTACCCATCCCTAGATCCAGCTACTTATTTACTCCCTTCATCGTTCCAGAAGTTCAGCGGTGTGTGTTTCATGGCTTTAATCCTAGCGGTTGAGAAGAACAACATCACATCTGACATCAAACTGCGATGTCAGATATGATTTCCTCCTTTTTGGTTTAATGGCGGATTGCATAAACAAATTGTGACCTTTGAAGTCTCGAAGGTTTTGTGATCTTGCTAATCGAGCGAGGAGCACAGCAAAGAAGCCGCTTCGCTGCTGAGACACTCCCGGTGTGCACTGGAGTGCTGATATTGTCGCGAGTAAACCGTTCCACAGCTGTTTTGCACCGCTGATGCTTCCAGTGTACAGCCGGAGTTATTCCCCGATAATTCAACATCTCGCCCTGGATTGGATATCACCTATGCGACACCAGTGTTACCACTGACTTACAACGTTGATGTTTTATCTCCACAAATAGCACAAGCTTGGAGGAGTTCTGCTGCATGGTGGAGTTGCTAATGCTAAAGGTTAGCTTCTACTAGTGTAGGAGCCAAGAGCTGTGTTTGTGTACATGATGTTTAATATCCTGTTTTCAGTCCAGTTTGCATCATTTCCAGTAAGACTCACATTTATCTGAATGTTTATCGGGAAGTCAAGAGCAGCAGACGGTTCCTGTCTTGTTGCATGGGTTGCTGGGAAAGGCTCGCCAAACTGTTTCCAATTCATCTGTATGTGAGACCCATTTCCTAAGCTATGCAGGAGTGACATCAGTAAAAAGTACAACTGGGGTCGCATTTTCGGTGTAAGCAGGCTTTTCTGAGATGCAGCCGGAGGCCCTGTGCATTCTGGCTGAACGCTGTCCCAAGTTACTGGTGATGTATTGCTGAATTGCACAAATAAAAAGCCCCACGCTGTAAGGACAAAGTTGTCTCATTCTCTTGTGTTTTGATAAGGAAAAGAACCACACTAGCTGAGACGTTCTCTGCTGTTTCCTGGACGCTAAACCAACAGCAGCCTTCCTCATCCCGGGTTAAGTTGGGTGAGTTCATGAACGTTAAGTAACAGTGAGACGTAGATCTATCGGGCTTTTCTAATCCTAGATATTCACCGTCTATTTTCTAACAGAAGCTAATGCAGGAGACGGGTGTAGGAGACTATTTTCATGTTCAGCCCGCATGAAATACTCAGAGTGACTGATTATAATCAGAAACAATCATTAAAAATGCTTTTCAGTGTTCCACACCTTTAAAGAAAAGAGTCAACATCAACCAAACACATCAGTTAACGGGTCTCTTGCACAATGAGGCAGACAGTGTAGGGATTCCTGGGATTTCTGAGAGAATTTAAACTAATAGGTAACTCTAGATTTGTGTTTCTGGACTCACCTCTGGACCTTGTTGACCTTCATCTCCTCTGTAGCCTGGGGGGCCGGGCTTTCCTTGTTCACCCTGTAAATTACAGTTAATATTTAGTTAGAACAAATAAAAACAGCAAACTATTTCAACAATAAGCCTTTAAACCGCAAAGGTGAAACTGAGAGGCCATTAGCACCTTTTTCTTAAATCAGTCAGACATTTTTGCACAATATTCACTAATGTCTTTGTACCAAGAGCAGAGAAGGCGGTTCAGCTCGTCATAAATTCCATGTTTTAGCTCTCTTCTCGTTTTTTTTTTCACTGACGAGAAAAGGAGGCATGGCCAAAAGCACAAAAGAACCATTGAAGGGTTCTGGCACGGCGGAGGCTACCTCAGCTAACGCCAGTAACATATTATTGTTATTATTATTATTTCTCTGCCTGGTGCCTCATTAGGAAAGCCATACTGAGGCTTTGGCTGGAGCAGGTGGAGAGAAGAACTGAGTCAGAGGGGAAAGAGTGAGCGTTTTCTGTGGAGGGGTAAACGTTGAGAATGAAAAATGGGAGACTGAGTGGGCAGCGCTCTGGGGCAGCTGCCAGATTGGCCTCTGTGTGAAAGTAGATGCTCACATGTACACAATCACTAGGAAACTCCCATTAGCAAGTGGAAAAATCAGAGAACAACTAAGAGGAGTGAAAGAAAGAAGCATGGAGTAGCTCCTGTTGGAGTTGGACTCACAGGTTCCCCGTTGTCTCCGGCTGAACCCTCTCTCCCCTGCTCTCCACGTGATCCTGGTTCCCCCTGGTAAAAACAGAGAACACAGCAGTGACCGAAAGTAACCAAACAAGATGATTTCAAGATTTAAACGTATTTAAAAATAAACAGGAGCACACAGAAGGATCTATAAACAGTCTGAGTGTCACTGTCAAGCTGCTTTTCCTGGAAATTTCTTAGGAAGACTAGCTGGAATCAGGATCACTCAGGAGGAAGGATGAGTCTACTTTTCATCACTCCTCGTCCTACTTATCATCACTTACCAGGTCTCCTCTTGGACCTCTGTTTCCGCGGGAACCCTGCTCCCCTTTCTCACCGATTGGTCCCTGCAGAGGACGTTAGCACATAATTTGGCAGCTCCATCACAAAAACACGCCGAATAAAGTCAACATGAACGATACTAACTCTCTCTCCGGGACCCCCATCTGCTCCAGCTGGTCCCTGAAACACACACACACACACACACACGGTTTCACATGGATGTTATAAGATACATGGGCTTGATTTTTGTGGTGTTGTCAGGAAGTGATGTCACGTACATCATCACCGCGCTCTCCTTTGTCTCCGTCAGGTCCTCGAGGGCCCGGTTCACCCTGTCATAACAGAAACTGTTCATAACTTCTCCTGCTCTGTTTCATGTTATCGTCTGGCATCTTACCGCAGGGCCCAGAGGGCCGTAGTTTCCGGGACGTCCGGGTTCGCCGTTCCTCCCAGGATCTCCCTGGAAGAAGAACATGGACATTTAAAAGAAATCCCCACCTGTAGATGTGTTTAGGTCTTTATTTCTCACCTTTTCTCCTTTCTTTCCATAAGAACCAGGGTCTCCCTTTGGACCAGGCTCTCCCCGCAGGCCCTGTACACCCGCAGCACAGAGACAGTTTCAGTGCACCATGATCATAAGCAGCCCAACGCAGAAGCAAAACAAAAACTCTGCACTTGTATGCTCATATAAGCTCATGCATGAGTTGGTTTACAGAGGGGCTATACGGCGTCATTTAAACAGTCTGACAGTAGAGAATGTAAACACAGTTGTGATGAAAGAGCTGAGGGCCTCCCATCTCATGGGACATGGAAGCTGGGTGTGATGCTGGATGGGGACGGCTGATGGCTAATCCATGAACAGAGGCGCCGGAGTCTCAGGAGGACAGGGAAGCACAGACAATGGGTCCAAGAAACTCAAAAAACAGCAACGTGTCCTAACCATCGACATTAATATAACAGCTCCTAACAGCTGCGTGTTAGCAGTGTCGTTAGCATCGAGAGGTTAGCGAGCACTAGAGATGCCATTTTCTGATACCGTTCTTGTTGGATTTTGTGAATTTGACGTTAAACTTGTAACTTGTAAAAAAAATAATCAGGTAGGCATGGAGCTAACGTTCCATAAGTTTGACGGTAAAAAAAAAACCAGCTGGTGAAAACAAAAGTCATTTTAGCTCATTCTGGTAGCAAAAGGGTAGAAATCTGTGGACGCACTAATTTATAAAGGTGATTTGTCTGATTTCTGTTAAAACAGCTGCCTTTACACAAGAGCTAAGCCCACTTGTGTTATTAGTGGCATTCCCATGCAGTCACTCCATGACAAACTACAGACAAACTATATATATTTTTTAGTTGATTTAAATATAAACATAAACACAAATAGGATCCGCGTGTGGCCCTGGAGCCACAGACTGACCCATCCTACAGACACATACTGTAAACATGTGGTACCTTTGAGTTATAGATTCTCATGAATGATTAACTTTAAACCACAAAATCAAACTGATTTTAATACGTTTATAACCACAACTGTAGAATTCACCCTCACTGAAAGAGTCCGGAGAATCCTCTCATCTGGTAGTGCAGATGAATAAAGACCAGGTTCACTTGTTTTTTCATTCGCAGTGGTCTCTTGTATTAATGAATGCCTTGTGGGTCGTTCTATGTGGGGGAAAAAAAGCTCTGGCGCTCCTGTTTCAGGAACTGAAAGTGAGCCACAGCTGAGGTGAGAAGACAGCAGGAGTCTTATTTCCTGATGTTTGGACATCTCGCCTCTGATTGGCTATCAGTAACTCGACTCTACCACAGACTCCATTTGCTCCGCAACATTGATGTTTTGTCTCCACAAATAACACAAGCCTGGAAGAGTTTGACCAAGTGGTGGAGTTGCTAATGCTAGCGGTTAGCGTCAACTAGCCGAGACGTTCTCTGCTCTCTCCTGGATGCTAAAACAACAGCCTTCTCCGTCGCGAGCCAAGATGGGCGAGTCCATGAATGTTAGTTCTCAGTGTGACGTAGACGTAGCTTTTCTAATCCGAGCATTTCCTCTCAGCGGCTACTGCAGGAAATAAGGGTAGAAGACTATTTATACATTTAGCCTGAATGTTAAACTCCGAGTGACTGATTGTATTTCAAAAATAACAAGTAAAACACAGTTTCACAGTGAACTTGGTCTTTAAGGAAAACCTGAATCTGGTGAGTGTGAATGTGGGAGGAGCTCAGGTCAGAGTTGTAACAGTGGGACTAAACTCACTTCAGATCCAGGAGAACCTTTGCAGCCTGGAAGTCCAGGGAAACCAGATTCACCCTGAAGATAAAAACAACAGAAACATGCGCTGAAATTATTTTATTGGAAAAGCAGACCAACTACCTGAACTGCATGGTCTACGCCGCTCTCACCTTACGTCCGTCTATTCCATCCATCCCCCGCTGACCTTTGTCGCCCTGAGAACCAGGAAAAGATGGAAGAAACGTAAATGAGAGCGAAAACAAGATTCAAAAGTGAAGATCATCAGATTCAAGGAAAGCTCACCTTAAAGCCTTTGTGTCCTCTTTCCCCCTGTAATCAAAACACTCGCCATGAACTTCACACACCTGAACAAAGTCAGTAAACTAAAAAAAGAATACAAATGTTTTAATGTCTGACGTTACCTTTTCTCCTCTGGGACCACGGTCTCCCTAAAAGGAAAAGGACACACTTTACTTTCCCACCATAACATGAAGCGGGGTGGATCTGGTGCAAACTCAAATCAAAAAAGTCAATCAGCATTTTTCCTGCAGGGTGTTTTTTTCTGAGTGACTGTTTAACACCTTTGGTCTTAAGCTAACTCTACCTTCATCCCACTGTAACCAACTGGACCAGGATCACCAACGCTGCCCTGTAACAACAACACGTTAGTCCGCTCCATTCTGTTGAGGACGATCTTTTAATTGAAGACAAAGACAGACTGAAACCTACCATGGGACCAACATCTCCTTTCTCTCCTGGCATCCCCGGTCGACCCATTTCTCCCTAAAGATGGAGACCAAACTACAATAAACTCACAGAGTTTCAGATCAGGGTTTTATTCTTTCATTTTCCTGATGGATGCCTCACCGTGGCTCCCGCGTCTCCATTTGGTCCTTTTGGCCCTCCGGGAGCCTGCAGCCCAACAACAAGGCGATGAGGTGATTCATCAGAAAACAAACACTAAGATTTTTTTAAAAGGACAAATACTTACACTGCAGTCGAAGGAGCAGCACTGGGAAAAGAAAAGTCTCAATTTAGAGCAAAAACAAAACTGGAAAATGCGTTTGAAACTGCAAAATAACTTTGATGTGACAGGAAATAGAGAGGAACCCAAAGCAGAGATAATGTTAATGAGCTCCTTGGGTTGTTAGCTCAGCTTCTTGCGTATTTCCTTAGCTACCCTTTTGTTATTTCCTGAAATCTGAGAATTTGGCAGACTTTGGACCTCCAAGGACCAAAAACCAAAAACAGACCCTTCTTACATGCTAATTACAAACACTTTAATCAGGCTCAGAGCACTGAAGACTCGACCTCAATCGCCACATCATCACGGATGTGTCCTGTGGATAAATCTGGTTTTATACAGATTACAGGAAGTTGGTAAGGCAACAAAACATGCTGAAACATCAAAATCCCCCAACAGATGTTTGACTGAATGATTAAACACGCCGCTTAAACGGAGGGTGAGAAAATCTAAAGACATACCACATCCTTTGTCTCATTTGTCTGCGGAGAAAAAAAAGAAAAGAAAGGAAAGTTAATTTTGAATCTTTATGTTGTACATGTGAAGGGAAGAGAGAATACACACAATAATGTCGATGATGGTTTGGATGGTTTTGGTCTTGGTGGATCTGGACTCATCAGCAGCAGTGAAGTTCTGTCTGTATAGCTGGTCTGTGGCGATCAGCGACAGCCTGGTGTCCTGGTGGAATGAAAAACACAATTATTTACACTTTTATACCTGAAATGTTAACTTTTTTATGCAGTTCCACTCAGTTCTTACTGACACTGACTTCCAGTTCTCAGCATCAGATTCGTACGGATATTTCTGTTTTACTTTGAACTCATTGACCTCCCTAACATTTGGTTTACGTCTACTGAGCGTCTTGCACAAATCTGGTCTCATCCTTTAGGTACGTCACTAAAGGACAAACACTAAGATTTAGGAGGACAGTTCGCTATGTCAGCAGATAAACTGAATAGTTTTGTTCAGTGGATGTTTACGAGTATAAAAGGTGGCTGCAAACTGTATCTCCTTGAAGGCCTCTGCAGCAGATGATGATAAAATCCATCACTTATTATTTATGTACTCTTTATCCTGCAGGCTGGGACAGAACGTGTGTCTCTGATAAACCTAAAGGCCCGATCCAAGCTTCCTGTTGGGAAGGATTCTTTTCTTGTGTTTATGGAAAGCACTTTTACAGGTATTCTGTATAAATTTGACTCGGGTAAGAACATTCTCTTCTCAAACACTCTAAACAAAAAATGTGGACATTTATGAGTTTTTACATTCTGGAATAAATGAAGGTTTCATTAAATGAAAGGCTTTCCGAGGATTCCCTCACAGAAACACATTGAACCTATTTTGAAATTGCAATATTTCTTTTATCTGAACGAAACACGACCATGAAGCTCTTTGTAACAAATCACTAAAGTAAATATCAATAGATTTCTACTGCTGACAGGTTCAGAATGAGCTGTCACTTTGGCCACACCCACCCAACCTTTTAACATTCTGCTTAAGGTCTACTTTAAAGTGACAATGTGTAGTTTTTACCATTAATCTCTGGAAATATCCATTGAAATGTTGTTGTAAATGAATTAAAAAAGATACCTAGTTGTTGAAAAATAGTAGAAGTTTCATAACAAAACCATAAAAATCGAGTCTAAAATACCAAAGGAGCAGGTCTAAGGCTTGGTTTATGCTTGACGCATTCACTTTCCGCGCGGTGATGCGGCTCGCGGATGGAACGTGCTTCACAACTTGCAGCGTTTATGGTTCATGCGGCTCGTCTCTGCGGTGAGCCAATATTCTCCCAAACTGTAGGGGGCAGCATGGAGCTCTACGGCATGCATCCAACACTACACCATAGTAGAAGTAAAAATTACTGTTGTTTACAACATGGCATTCCAGCATTTTTTATCAGCGTCCTCGTCTTTTCCGACAGTGCGAGCTATTTCTCTCCAAGAATTATTAACAACATGTTGATCACAGTGATCTCTGAGAGCTGAATCATACAAATGTCTGTATTTATGAACCTCTGCCATACTAGTTCCTGCCAGTCCGCCGTGTTTTTCTGCGTCCGACCGTCCGCGTGGTTAGAAAATTTCCTAGGTGCGCGGTGCAGAAAGTTTGGGCCATGCGGAGGCGCGGTGGAGGGGCTTGGGTGTTAAAATGACGCAACTTTTCCGCGCGGAGCCGTGCGAACCTCGCGGACGCGTCAAGCATAAACCAAGCTTAAGTCTCTGGGTGATGCCATATTGGATGCCATGTTTCCTTCTACGGAAGCCCGTGAGGATAGAATTAATTTACTGATTTGTAACAATGGTTACAAAACTTTCAGCATTAATAAACCTTGTTGTTTTACACATTTACCTCTTCACTCATTGCAAGTGATGAAAGGGAATCTGATGTTCTTGTTATTTTGCTGGAGGTTGTTCTCCCAGGGCTTTTTGACCCTAATGGCCATCCGTTGGTAAGGTCTTACTTGAACACAAAAATAATGCTAGCTTACAATCATTTAGGTATCTACTGCCCCCTATCGCCAGGGAAAATACACACTGTCACTTTAAGGCCTTCAGGCCCCATTTAAGGACCCGTTCTAAGAGTGGTGGCTGACATCAGTCCTGTGCTCTTTTTCTGAAATAGTTTTCTGTTTTTTTATTCATGTATTTATTTTATTGAATATTTGTTTCATCATTATACCTAAATATTGTTTTTCCTCAGAAGAAAGAATGACACAATGAATAGATTTAAAGTGTTTTGTGGACATTTTGTTACATATTGGGGTTTTCACATGCATTAGGAGCTCTAAGCATTGCCACCCTGCCCAGATCTTCTAGATCTAGATTTTCTAGATCCGCCCCTGCTGTAAATGAATGATTATGGATAAATTCTGACTCTGACTTATGCTGCATGTATTTATGCATGCATCTTTTACCTCCTGATCAGGTGAGATGGCTACGGCAAAAACTTTGACCCCATGTTGTCTGGCTTCATTTGCAGCTTCCTGCACACCTCCACATGGCTCCTTGTACCCAGTGATGGGATGTCCATCAGTCACTACCACAATGTACTTGTTCTCATTGTAGTGGGAGCTCCTGCATGCAAAAACACAGAAAATCCACTTAGAGATGACCGTTGTGTCTTTAACAGCATGCATGTAGTGTTTTATTACCCAACAAGCAGCTCTGCCAGGCCCCTCTTGATGGCACAGTCGGTGTAAGTTCCCTTGCCGATGTATGTGATGCCATCAATGGCCGCTTTCAGGGCATCACGCTGGAATGACATTGCACTCAGCTCCTGCACAAGGATGACTTCGTCACTGTAGTGAAGTGCTCCTGAGTTCCATGTCAAGACCCGGTCGCACTGGTGGCGCCTGCAGGATTGCAACGTGTTACCAAAAGGGTGTTTGAGGTATGTCACATGCACTATATTAATGAAACTTTACGGACATTCAATCAAATTGAAGAACTCAGACAATCCTGTAAAAACACAAATAAGTGAGTTTCATGTGGAGGAACCTTTGGGATTAATTAGAGTAGAAACCATGAGCAACAAATGAACCCCAATAAGTATGGTTCACAATTCCTAACAAAACAACTTATAATCTAATATATATGTAGGAAATACATGTTTTTTTTTTTTCGCTAAGCCCGCCCCCTGTCCTGTAGAGCGCCGGTCAGCACTGACCAATGGCGTTAGACTACCGCACACGAACAGACGTCAATCACAGAGTGTGCTTGAGCGTTTAAGGACGTATCTTGGTTGATGCGGAGGTGGTGACCATTCTCATGGACAAGTAAGTCCCCTGAAGACCGTCTGTGCTGAGGTTGTGAGGTTAAGATTATATTTGGAAAATTTTAAAGTGACAATGTGTAGGCATTAATCTCTGGAAATATTAGGGATGTTCCGATCATTTTTTTTTTGTTGTTGCTCCAAATCCAATTCTGAGTCATTTGATTTTGAGTAACTGCCAATACAGAATCACAATCCCATACTTTATAGGAAAGAATTAAAATATGAAGAATAAAGGGAAAAAAATTCAGCAAAGCATCCAGAAGGAAACAAAACCGATCCAAGTTGTCCATTAAGTTTCACTTTCATTTGTTTTGGGAAGGACACCGACTAAAAATGTGTTTATACTATGAATGTATTCAGAAGTGGCAGCATTGCTCTTTTTTCAAGTTGTTTACTCCCTCAGTAAGCAGCCGTATTGATAGACGTGCGATCCCTTAACAGAACAGGCATGCAGGGTCTCGGCCGATAAGTTAGCTTTTCCCAGCACAACACCTATCATGGGCACCGGATGCCCCCTATGCACACATTGCAAGTGGTTGTTGCTCTGTCTTCTCTGCTCGGTTTGAAACACCACCAAGCTGAAGACGCTTTAGCTCTCCTGAGGAGATGTGTTAGCTCTGTGTTAGCCGGCTGCTTGCTATGCAGCTTGGTGTCTGAATCCCTGCCTGCCTGAAATTGTGTGACATTACTATGTTGTTTTCATACAAAGAATTTTAACGTAGAGGAACTTGTTGTAATTAAAACTGAGCCATTGTCATTCCGTTTGAAATGTTTGTTGCTTTTAAAGGTTAAATCCGATTAATTTCTCCCAATCCTTTTAAAATCACGCAATTCACCCGATTGGTACATCCCTAGGAAATACTGATCGAAATGTTGATGTAAATGAATTAAATGATCCCCAGTTGTTGAAAAACATAGGCGGCTTCGTAGCGCATAACCATAAAAATCTGGTTTAAAATACATGGGAGCAGGTCTAAGTCTCTGGGCGGCGCCATATTAAGCACCATGTTTCCTTCTACGTGAGCCTGTGTGGACAAAATAAACTAGCTGATTTGTAACAAGCAGTTACAAAACTTTTACCATTCATAAATGCTGTTTTACACATTTACCTCTTCACTTGATGCCAGCGATGAAAGGGAGCTGGAGGTTGAACGATCTGACAAAATACTCATTTGAAAATTGCGCTCCCGGGGATTTTTGACCCTAATGGCCATCTGTTGGTAAGGTCTTACTCAAACACAAAAATACCGCTTGCTTGCAGTGATTTAGGTATGTATTGCTAGGAAAAATACACACTATCAGTTTTTTAAAATAAAATCCCAATAACCCATCAAATAGTATAATCAAAACTGTATACGAGTTATACTTCTATATAAAATTTGTAATTAATCACTTTATATGTGTGTATGCAGGTATGAGTGGCACAATCAAGGGAAAAGGTTGGTTGCTCTAGACGCCTGCTGGTGAGATCAGGCACTGAGTCGCGGCCTGCAGTCTCTAATCCAGGGGTGTCAAACATGCGACCCGCGGGCCAGATCCGGCCCGCAAGCGGGTAAAATCCGGCCCGCGAGATGGTTGTGTAAACTTTATTTTCATACTTTACAATGTAGAGTGAAAATAAACGTATCTTTGTGAGCAAGTTTTCTCTGTAATGAGTATAAATAAAACAAAGCTGCGCTCAAGGCTCACACAAGAACTTGAATCACATCCTGAAGTTGGCCGCCACTCAGGATGTGACTTCTGATATTGATGTGCTGGTGAAAGCTAAAAGATGTAAAGTAAAATGAGTCAAATATACTTTAAGTGCTGCATGAAACTGATCTTGCCATGTGATCTGTAAGCTCTTTGAATCACTAAGGAATGTTTTATTTATTTATTTATTTATTTATTTTAATTTTCAAGTACACTTCAGGTGTTGTACTTGTACTATTTTGGATACACTGTCCTCAGGCTCCAGCCTTGTTTTATTTTGATTGTATTAAAACAAAGAAAACAATCTGAAGTTGTTTTTAATTTACCGGTCCGGCCCACTTGGGACTAGATTTCCCTCAATGTGGCCCCTGAGCTAAAATGAGTTTGACACCCCTGCTCTAATCGTTCCAAAGGTGTTCTATCAGGTTGAGATCAGGAGACCAGTCTGGTTCCTCCATATTAAACTAATTATTTTTTAAATTCCTTTATTTTATAGGGACATTGTAATCTAACATAACACAAACTATTGCAGCTGATGCGACTCATTAGAGTCTATAGCTAGCTCCTGTTGCTGGATGGGATTTTCTATACAGCGTAAACACAAAAGTCCTAAATGACAACTAACAGACACCCACAGCACACTGAGTCTAACCTTCACTCATTCACATGTCAAACCAGTGTAAACTGCAAATGGATTAAACTTTGGGCTTCTTTAGGCCAGGAAGACTCAACCCTTCAGGTGAACGTCGCAAACAAGTCTTCAGTTCGGTTGGCAACGAGTTCCATGTTTTCACTGGAGCACCCAGGTGAGTTGATTTGGGTCCCCCAATACTTTTGGCAAAATATGTAGTGTGCATCATCAGTATGTTATAATAATATAAAACTAAGTAGAAACGTTATGGTGCCCCAACAGCACCCCTGTCAACATTGGTGGTGGGTGTGGTTCAGTGTGCTGCATCCCTGCTGCAAGATGGAGTTTTTAAGAAGCTGCTGCCATTCTAATTTTCTGATGAGTGTGAGTGGGTGTGTGTGTCTTACATTTCCTGGAGTCTATTTATGAACTGCTTGGTGAAATCCTTGATCTGGTCAATATAAAAGTTGGGAGGCTTCTGTCTGAGGGCCACACTCTCAGATGTATCCAGCACAAAGAAAAGGTCAACAGGACAATCTGTTCACAAGGAAAAACAAATCATCAACATCATCCAATGAAATGCACAGACTGATCACTCAGATGTGCATGGAGACCCTAAACCTAAAGGCCCAGGGGTATGACACATGCTGGGGGCTGTTTTATTCCAAAATGTTAGGAGGTGTTGTGGAGCTCCTACTCCTGAACATCTGCATCCATATAGGATCCACCTCTGCTACATGACAGCTTCAAGGCCCACAATCAGATCATCAGGCCTGCTTCTGACAGACCACAACTCTGCTTTAGTTCCAGCTCGTTTTGCTCCTGATATATTTGAGAATTACCGGCTTGGGACAGCTACAGTAAAATGGTCTAAACGGAATTATGACATCTGTGAATCCATTTTTCATGCAACATGACGTCAAAATAGCTATTTATGAGAACGAAGGACCAAAAGAAAAACACTTACCCGCAAAGTGAGGTCTTTCCTTCGGCAGTTGCGCTCCAACCAGGAACGCGCACAACAACGCAAGGAGACCTCTGAGAGTCTCCATGATTCAAAAGCTTAACAGAAAAAACTATCCCCCAAAACTGGTCATACAGCTCACGGGTCCACAAAAGTGACCTCCAAGCTTCCCCCTAGTCCCCAAGTCGAACACTTGTGCAGTAATTTTGTAAAACTTTTGGATACCCCAGAACCCCGCCGCAGCCTGTCCGAGACGAGACCCAGAGCGCACCGTGAGAGGGAGGAGGGGGAGGACGGGGGGGAGGGAGGGAGGAGTTCAGGAGGACGACGAGCGCGCACAACCAAATCTAAGATGTGCACGCTTCCTTAAAAGGGTCCACAGAGACTTGATGCTTACAGAAACAAACATCTGGAAACTAGTGACTCCAACAGCTGCATGAGAACAGAGCTTCATCGCGTCTGACCCATTATGCCCCTTTTTTTGTCTTACAGGACCTGCTGGGACACCTTCCTCACATGTGCATACAGTCATTCAGGAAACTGATAGGATGCTGGAGTTTTCTTTCAGAGATGATGAAAATCAACATTCAGCACGGAAAGCTTTTTGTTGTTTGTTCTCTCTAGTAAAAAATCTGTTTCTGTGGAAGATGGAGAGGGTGGAGGCTCTATAGGCCAACATCTGGTTCCCTTTGGCTCCAGCCCTGATGAACATAAAAGCGAGCTGTGATGGATGGTGGTGTGTGTGTGTGTTTGGTTTGGAGGAGCTTCATCAGAAAGACACACAGCGCCATCTAGTGCTCACTATCTGCTTATTTTGGAAATCCCTTAGGAAAAAGTGTGTTTGGAGGAGTGTGGGATGTTCATTGGAAGTGAGGGGGTTGGATGTTGCACGATAGCAATGCTCGTGCACGTCTGTGCAAACTGTGGGACTTAAAAAAGGTCTGGCTTAGAATCAGATTTTCCACTGAGCTCACTAGAGGAAGGAGGGATATGGGGGAGAGAAGGGGACATGTGGTAATGATCTGCCTTTACTAGCAGGCTCTCATAGTAAATCTGATGGATTTTTAACAGCTGCGGGGCTCCTGCACATCTCAACACCAGCCTTTATTACAAAACTCCTAAAAAACAATCCAGAGGAATTTGCTGGACCACCACCAATTTTTCAGTAACTTTCTTTCCTATTTTTTACCATGATGAGGTTGGGGAAAACCAGCAATTATAAGTTAGAACTGTTATTACACACAAATCAGCTAAGAGGCTCATGAAGGACTGAAAACTTTTCCAGAGGATCTCAAAGTTCAGGCCAGATTTGCAGCATTTCCACGTCAGTGAGAAGGCATGCAGCTCAGTCCAGCCTCCAGCCATGAAGATGTGAACATCTTGCAACTTTTAACTCACCACATCCAGCTCTTGAGGATGCATTTCCCTGTGAACGGCAGACAGATGGGTATGACTGAGACAGATGACTCAGAAGTTGATCTTAAGTCAGAGAAGAACCAAGACCGCGATCCCAGTTAACGTACAATGTTGCACGACAATGACATGGTAGCAAAACAATGCGTTTAGGCATCCAGGCAGGTGAAGATGACATGCTTGAGTTCAATGTAAAGAGCTCAGAATTTGAACCACCAACCATCTGTCGGGTTAACAGAGAATGGTTCGAAAAATAGGAAACATCCAGTGATGCGGTTGTGTGAAAATATCTAGCTGAGGTCAGAGGAGAAGGAACAGGCTGGTAGGTGATTTAGGGCAGCAGTAGCTCAACAGGTTGAGCCGGTTGTCCAGTAATCAGAAGGTTGCAGGTTCGATCCCGGCTCCAGACAGAGAATTCTGCTGTTGTGTCCTTGGGCAAGACACTAAACCCACCTTGCCTGCTGGTGGTGGTCAGGGGGACCGGTGGCGCCTGTGCTCTGCAGCCTCGCCTCTGTCAGGTCAGTGCGCCCCAGGGCAGCTACATGGTAGCTCATCACCATCAGTGTGTGAATGGATGAATGATACACTGTAGTGTAAAGCGCTTTGGAGTCCTTCCTCTGCGAGGCGCTATACAAGTGCGGGTCATTTATCATTTATTTAGGCAACAGTAGCTCAAATGACTACTGGTTATGACCTCTGATGCTGCTGGTGAAGTGGTGGTGGGGTGTTCTGGTCCAACTGTGGACCGCTCAGTACCACCTGAGCCTGGTTTAAACCCCACAGCCTACTGAGTCTTGTTGCTATGTCCATCCCTTAAAGACCACATGGACCCATCTTCTGCTGCTACTTCCAGCAGGATGACACACCATGTCATAAAAGGTCAGATCATCTCTAGATGAACATTTCTAGAACATGACCACGAGTGCACTGGACTTTAGAAATGAAAAATGAACGGACGCCAACGACCTCCAGTCACCAGATCTCAGTCCAGTTCGGAACCCCCCCGGGATGTGGTGGAACGGAAGGTTCTCATCACATGGATGAAGCTTATGTTTATGTATTTAGCAGACGCTTTTGTCCAAAGCGACTTACAAGTGATAATCGGCATGTTGCCCTTGAGGCTAACAACAACAATAACAACAACTTGACATCAATCATGGAGAGGAGGGAACAAGGAGTGGACGGTAGAGAGGGGGGATGGGTGCAGGGAGGGTGCTAGTTAAGAAGATGCTCTCTGAAGAGCAGGGTCTTCAGGAGTTTCTTGAAAATTGAAAAGGAAGCTCCTGTTCTGGTAGTGCTTGGAAGGCCATTCCACATTTGTGGAAAGCTAGTGCGTTCATGGACCAGAACCTCTGAGGAATGTTTTCAACACCTTGTTGAATGGATGACTGATGAATTATGGTGGTTCTGAAGGGACAAATAAGCTTTAACCTGGTACTTGTAGGGTGTACCTAATAAAGTGGCCAGTGAGTTATAGTATTCACTTCAATTCTTTATGGTCTCCCCAACAAACTCCTTCATAAACTGCAACTGGTCCAGAATTCAGCAGCCCGTATTATCACCAGAACCCCTTCCTTTCACCACATCACCCCGGTTCTCCAGCAGCTTCACTGGCTCCCAGTTAAATTCAGGTCCATCTTCAAAATTCTCCTCCATACCTTCAAAGCAATCCACAACCTCTCTCCTCCATATATCTCAGACCTTATAAGTATTCACACCCCGTCCCGTTCACTCAGATCTTCTTCTTCCATCCATCTTGCGGTTCCTTCTGCCCGTCTCGCTACCATAGGGAGCAGAGCTTTCAGCCGCTCTGCTCCTCGACTCTGGAACTCACTTCCCCCAGACATCAGGAACGTCGACAGTTTTACCCTTTTCAAAACAAAACTCAAAACACACGTTTAAATCTGCCTACAACCTCTGATTTTATTGAACTGTTTTCTCTTTGTTTTTTCTTCTTTGGGTTTTATTATTGTCTTATTGTATTTTATTACGTGTTTTGTGTAAAGTGACCTTGGGTGTCCTGAAAGGCGCTTTTAAATAAAATGTTTTATTATTATTATTATTATTCACTTCAAAAACAACTGAAGGAATTCTCTGAAGCTCTTCAACACTTCAGAAGCTGTGGGACTGTATGAGAAAACCACGAGGAAACTGAAAGCTAATCAGACTTAAACGAGGCCAAAGAAACAGGAAATTAACCAGATTATCGTTTCATCTTGCAGCAAATTAAATGCCGGATTAGTCGGCACAGCTCACGAAAACAGGAAACGTGCTTAATGGTCCCTTGCTGCCATCTAGTGAAACCCTTTTTTCTGCTGCTCAGACTTCACAGCCACGACCCAAAGCCTTAAGGGTCATGAAAATCTTACTGGTGTAAAAAAAAAAACAGACCAACGTAGAAAACATTGTGAATTATTAGTCATTCTCAAACCTTTGGTGATATTACAAGAACATTCACCGTTTTCTCCATCCGAACAGACTCAAGCAGAAAGTGTAATCAAGCTCATTTAATGAGAAGCTAAAAGCTGAAGTGGAGACGGGCCAAGAGCAAAGGAACAAAACAAGACTGTGTCAATAACATCCACAGCCTTCTTCTGCATGAAGGCCTTTTCAATAATACTGCCACAGGTTCTCTTTCATATTACACTTTGGCTTTTAGACAGTGACTCGTTTTAGTGTTTTATTGTATCATTGTTTTAATGTGTTCTTAGTATTCATCATGTTTTATCTGCCTTTGATTGAGATTTATATCCTTTGTTTTAGCTCCCTGTAATGGTTGTTTTGTTTTAGCCTGTGCTGCACTTTGGGCAGCTCCCATGCTGCATTCTAAACGTGCTATATAAATAAACTATGCTATGCTACATCTTCAGAACAGACTCATCCGGGCCGGTTTCTGGGCTGTGCTTGCGCTCACGTTCACATGAAGTTGTGGCGAGTCGACGCGATGAAGCGACGCAAAGCCACATCACACAAAGCATGGAGTAGAAACCAACTTAGCAGGTAGCGTCCCACTAAAAGCCCGGGAGCGATGCTCTAACAGCTAACCATCGTTTTAAATCCTTTATGATTTAAACTAAACGCTGCAGATCCGGTCTTCCCATCTGTGCCGTAAACGCACGTTCCCTGTAACATTCCCACAGACTCAAAATAAGACCTAGAATCAAACTGTGTGAAGAGATGAGGAGAAAAAAACCAACATTTGTAGTGGAACACCTTTAGTTTGAGACAAACAGCAAAACATTGTTGAGCCTGAAAGTCCTGAGTTCTGTCGTCTGATTGGTAAATCCTGATGGACCAATAAGATTTTAGTACCGGTGTCTGGCCAGAGAACTTTCAGTGTGTTCAGCAGCTTTTAGGATTCAGTTTAAGTTGGAGTGGCTCTTCAGGTGTCTTCTCAGGTGGTTGAGACAGGTGTAGGTCTTAGGACAGATCTGGCAGTGGTACGGTCTCACCCCCGAGTGGTTCAACATGTGCTGCTTCAGCACGCTTCCATCGGAGAAGGCCTTACCACACTGAGAGCACACGTACGGTCGCTCTCCTGTGTGCACGCGCATGTGAACAGTTACTTTGTGTGCCATTGTGAATCCTTTGCCACACACCGCACACTTGAACGGCCTCTCTCCGGTGTGGGTGAGCCTGTGGGTACGCATCGCTCCCATCTGGGAGAAGGCCTTCCCGCAGTCGGGGCACACGTGCGGCTTCTCGCCTGTGTGGACCCTGGTGTGACTGCGCAGTCCTCCTGCTGTGGAGAAACACTGGGAGCAGTGGGTGCACTGGTACGGACGCTCTCCCGTGTGCGTACGCATGTGCTGCTTCAAATCGTAGCGGTTCCTGAAGCCGCGGCCGCACACCAAGCAGTTCTCGGGCCGGTCGTCGTTGTGGCGCTGCTCGTGATTAGCCAGGCATTTTTCGGACAGGAAGCACTTGCCACATTCTTGACACTGATACGGCTTATCGTGGTCGACTCTCTGGTGGTACTTCAGCTCGCTGATGCCAGGAAAAGTCCCGTCGCAGTACCTGCACCTGAAGCGGTGGTTGGGGCTATACGGAAGCTGATGTTCACTCAGCTGATGATTCCTGAGCAAATGGGCCATCTTGAAGGCTTTGCCGCAATGAGCGCACGCATACTTTGTGAGCAGCTGCACACACTGGTGTCTGACCCGTTCGTGCATGGACCTGAACTGGGACCCACACTTGGTGCAGATGTGAGCAGCATTTTTACACTTTCTCTTCCTGTGCCCAGACAGATGAGCCTCTGTTCGGAAAGCTTTCCCACACTGAGAGCACTTGTAAGGTTTCACCGCTGTGTGGAACCGTTGGTGCTCCAGAAACTCAAAACGATACTTGAAGCTCCGCCCACACAGCGGACAGCTGTGAGCGACTCTTCCTCCCGGGTAGCCGGCTTTGATGAACATCTTCCTGGAGGACAGAGACGCTGAAGTCCGATGGCCCGAGCCGCCTCGTCCATGTTTATCTCCCGTCATCGGTTTGGCCGTCTCCATCCCTCCACCCTCCTCGTGCCGCTGCTGGTGTTTAATCAGACACTTTGAGGAGATAAAACTTTTCCCACATTGCTTGCACTGATAAGGCTTATCGTGATCTACTTGCTGATGATACTTCAGGTCGCCGATACCTGAAAAACCTGCACCACAGTGGCTGCACTTGAAAAGGCGGTTCTGGACGTGAGTCAGCAGATGTTCCTTCAGGCTGCTGGACTTTGGGAAACCCTTGCCACACTGCCCACAGCTGTGGCTACGCCCTCGTTTAGGGCAGTGGTGTCTGAATTTGTCCATTGAAGTTGGAAAACTGTTTCCACATTTGATACAAAGATACGCCGCGTTTTTGCACTTCCGCAGCCTGTGACCAGCCAGCAGGGTGGCAGTTCTGAAGGCCCGGCCGCACTCTGAGCAGTTGTAGGGCTGCAGACCACTGTGGACTCTCTGGTGCTCGATGAGGACAGAGTGATGCTTGAAACATTTGTCACACTCAGGACATTTGTGGACTCCCGACTGCTGCCTCATGCAAGGAGACGAAGGCATTTCAGTGTTTTTGGGGGATTCTGGAAAGTCCGTTGACGTGGAAGGGTTCGTGGACAGCTCTTCGTCGAATATGACGATCTGAGGGACATCTGTATTTTCGTCATCACAAGGACTCGCGTGGGAAGTGATGGCCACTTCCAGGGATGGAGGGAGGGACAGAGACGGGATCAGAAGATCATCCGATTGAAACGGAGCTGCGGGAAAAATGAAAGAAGCGTTTACAACAATTAAACCAAACCACGGAGGCTTCCGTTTAAGATGCAGACATACCAACAGTGGTCTTTGCTAACTTTCCGTGGCACTGTTTGCTCTGGAGAAGAAATTTAAGGTCCTCTCCATTTGAGACACACTGCATGTACTCCTCTAGGACAGCAGGAGCAGCACTGATCCAAGACGCAGTCTGAAAACAAAAACGTCTACGTTAAAGTTAACAGAGGCCCTTTTTAATCACCATCTTCTACAGGAAAAAGTAGAAATTCAAAATTTGAACACTTAAAGAGCAAGTCACCCCCTACCAGATTCTTATTCAACTCCCACTTCCCGTTTGAAAAATGCAGCAAAGGCTGTTGCCTGGCAGAACGAGAGGGCGAAGCCGCTAACAAATACACACAACATTGTGACATCATAATGTACCAGCTAACAACATAGTGTACCTCTTAGCCAATAGCAATGGCAGATTTGAATTCAAATGCAGTGCAGAGTTTTTGCCTGAAGAGGGTGCAACACTGACAGTTTTAGGCAGAATATTTAAATTTTACCTAAGATGCACTAAAGTGCCGAATTATTGACCACATTTGTCTACAGCACAATCAGACACTCATTTATATAGTTTATCAGCAAAAAAATGTTGATTTGGGGTGACTTGTGCTTTCTCAATGTACAAAACTCTACACACACCTTACTTATTGATACAAGTACTGCTTTTCCTTTTCACATTTTAGGCGCCTGATCTTTATTTCCGTTTTGTGCTATCCCTTGACCAAAACAGGACTTGACCGAGTCCATCGACTATAATTTGTATTTAAGAGACAATTGTACCACTTTTTACTAGATAGATACATTTTACTTTCATAATGCTAACCTGTAAATAAAAGAACAACTTAAATATGCAGTGATACACTTGGATCCTACCACACTCAACACTAGCTAGGTTTCTGCCCAAAACAATGAAGCCGTGGCTAATATACCGTTCTCAGTGGTCTAGTGGTAGAGTGTCCGCCCTGAGATCGGGAGATCAGGGGTTCGACTCCTGGTCGGGTCATACCAAAGACTTTGTAAAAATGGGACCCAATGCCTCCCTGCTTGACACTCAGCATTAAGGGGTTAAACCACCAAATAGTTCCCGAGCGCGGCTTGTCTGCAGCTCACCGCTCCCCCAGGGGATGGGTCAAATGCGGAGAACAAATTTCACCACACACACCAGTGTGTGTGTGACAACTGATGGGACTTAATAAAGACGAGCCTGCCAGACTCGTCCTCTGTTTAATTCTGCACAGAGAAAGAGTCTGGGAACTCACGGGCAGAGAGGCACTTGAGGGCGGGACTAGGCAGCTCAAAAATAAGCAATCAGAAAAAAAGACGGAAATGCCGACTGTACCACGCGACGCTGTAGTTTTGTTGCTGTAGTAATAAAAGGCGTCTGGCAATGACACAAACATCTTTCTTTAGAAGAAAGGCTTTTAGCGCTTCTACTTGTTGTTTTAAAGACCTGTCCACGTCATTTAGAACAGAGGAACGAGCCGCAGAGAACTCTGCTTCAGTTGCGATGTTTATGACAAACTCAGCGTCGTGGTGTGTGACGTACGCTGCTCAGCGCTGATTGGCTCGGTTAGAATTCTCAGGGGGTGGGGTTATTTGAATAGGAGAGTTCCCCGACCCTTTCTCTGTGCAGAATTAAACAGAGGAGGAGTCTGGCAGGCCAGGCTAGATAAAGACCACTCTGCACCACGGTCGTTCCGTCACTAAAAACACACTTGAGAGATTTTGACTTTACTTTTTTATCAGTGTGATGAAACTTACTGACTCAAACCCGACTTAGAGACCTGGTTTTATTTTTAGCCAACGGTTTTGAGTAAATCTTTTGTTTTTAATCACAGTAATCCCAAAGAAGTGACTTTGTGTTGTTTTTAGTCTCGACTTATGCTTTATTTGGTCTTGAAATCACCAGAGGCTGCTGTCCTGCTCATAAAGAAGAACAAAACAAGTCGATACGACTGAAGGTGGCTGGTTGGAAAATGTTTCCTTTTTGACCAACTCAGATCAAAGGTGCCATTTTATAAACCTCTACTTTCATTCCTTGCACAGACATAAAAACAGCAGCTACATACGTTTCATGTTGTAAAACAACATCTTGCCTGTTTGAAATCTGGTATTGGTAGCAGCTCCTCAAGTCTTGTGAAAAATTCACAAACCAGCGTCTCTAATGCCGTGTCAAAATCTGGACCGTATTCCACCGGAAAGACATTCTGTTGGAAAGAAAAGTTTAAATGTTAAGATGATCCTCAGCAGCCTTAAGAAACTATTTAATGTAGAAAATCTGACATTTTAGGCATTTAAGATACGTTGGGATTGGGAATTATGCTTTTTCTACCTTGAGAAAGTGTTCTCTGCCATCTGTGTCCTCTATGAGGCCTTGTACCAGCTTCATGAAGTTAGCTTCTGGGGCTTCAATTACTGGATCATTTGTCTAGATAAAGGAACACAACCAACGGGTTGATCACATATGAAATAGCAGTCTAGGATGGCAAGTGATCATTTTCATCATCAGTGATCAATTTGTTGAGAAGACAGAGAAGTCCCACTTCCTACTGTTCAAATTCACAAAGAACCATTCAATGTTGAATTATTTTCATTTTAAAAGCTGAATATCAGTAAACACATTTCTATTTGTGTTAAACATTTCAGTTACTGCAAAACAAGTAGAAGAATCTCTCACCTCCTCAGCCCACGAAGATCGAATCCTGTTGAGATGCGTCTCCACAGCCTTGAGATCCTCGGGGTGTTCAGAGCGAAGCAGTTCCAGAGTCGTCTAACGGAAACACAGTTTGTCAGTATGGTGCTGCCCTCCCAACACCCTCTCTGCTGTACCCGTGTGTGTGTGTTGAAGCTGAAACTTTTCATTTACCCTTGCTCTCAGGCCCAGAGACAGCAGTCGGCCCTCTCGTTTACTCATCAGCTCCGGTACAGCATCTGTTACCGTGGACACAAACTCCTCCAGTTTCCCATAATGCTTTATGTTCCGCCGCCTCACCACTTCCCACATCACTGCCGACATCAGCCGGAGTGGTGGGACCAAGAGTGCCAGGGAGGACAGGGGAACGCTGAATTCTTCAGAGAGAAAAAAGTCACTTTGGTTTTACGCAAAATTAAAAACACAGATGAAAAGTTTATGGCCTGAGGTTCATTTCCAGAACTAATCTAGCTCTATTGGTAAGCTTAAGAATGAAAACTAGCTGATGTTTCGCTGTTCACATTCCTTATTTTAAAATATAATCATGAGAACATGTTAAACTGTCCACATCGATGCTTCAGTTGGACCTTTTTAACATCAGGTCTGCCTCAAGTTTGAAGGCTCTTAGATATTTTTTTACGCAAATCTATACCAATCGAGATATGATTCTCTCACCCTCTCTCGAGACACACACAACTGTTTCGATAAGACCAGTTCACCGTCGCTACCAGCTGGTCCACAACCCCTTAAAAACAATGCTCTTATTAAAGCTCTCGTTAAATGGCCGGAGTTGTCTTGAAATGTTATTGATTTAATGTTATAGATTCACAACACTGTTAACACGCTAACATTAGCAACAAGGACGCTAGAGCTCCATAGCAAAACACCGGCTTATCAGTACGCGAAACAATTTTTGTCCCAGAGATTAGTCCAGGCCCGTTGAGCCTTAGCTAATCCTTCGCTTCAGCTATTCGGTACAGGCAGAGAAAATAAAAACACAAAACGGGAGTGATTTTCACTCGATTATACATACCCATGTCGTTCATTTTGGAATTCTTTAATGACTTCGGTGGAGAAAAAGCTCAATACTACGGATAATCTTTCATAGTTTTAGCTAGCATGCTAGCTACTGAAATGCGAAACATCAGGCGCCAACTTCTTCCTGAAACGCACTGCTCTTAGCTACAGCGTTTAGCTCAGTCAGTGGCGTCTGTAGGGTGACGCTCGATTCTTTTACAGGGCAGCCCGGATGAAAAGCACTCCAATTCATTTTACCGTCAAAATCACATGCACCGCTTCACCGGACACCCGGGAGAACATACCAAACCAAAACAACAATGGACGAAATCTTTTGGTATCCAAATTAAAAAATGTAATAGAGTTTACGATATTTTAAAAACATCTTACAGAGACATAGTTTTGCCATTTGTATTGGAACAGCATCAGAAAGTGATCAAGAACTTTTTAAGATAAATCATAAATATTTCTACTGCAGCATAGTCGTTTTTTGGGCCATCATTTAATTCTGTCAGAATATTAAGATAAAAATTAGTATAATTATATTTTCAAGTAAAGAAGACTTTATTTTATTACTTATTTGAAGACATTGATGTTATAATTTTATTGAAACAGACAGTAATTTACCCTGAGCACTCAACAAAAATTTTAAAATATTGGTAGTCACTTTGACTGAAATTTCACATAAAGTTAGGTCACTTGCCTGTGCTTGCCCACTTCAAAATATTGTTTTTCTTTATGCAATGGTAAAAGACATGCCAGTCTTTACCTGCTCCTAGACTCAGGCAACTGTCTGACAGGATGTCAGGAATGGCTTCCCTCACCAGGTTTCTTTACTTTCCCAAATCTCAGAGGTGGATGCAGGAACTGGGAAATTATCATTGTGAGCAAACTGCAGAACAATATAAAGCATCTATACAACCTCAAACATTATTAATGAAACATGTTTTCATTAAACAGTTTGTAACACATTCAATCAACACATTAAAAAGTCCTGATTAATTATTTCATTTTAAAACTTTAAATGAGAAATAACTATGCAGATCTATTTATTTTATTCTCTCTTGAATCAGACAGAGGAGGGGGAATCATTTAGGGGTTTTTAATGTTTGCTATACACGTGTTTGAGATAAATGTCCTCCCAAGTGCTGAAATGTTAAAAATTGTGGTTTGTGACTGCACTGTAGATGCACAAGTGCCCATGTGGTGGCAGTGATGGTAATGAAACCATGATGGCCCAGCAAGTACTTATCTTGGGATTCATAGGAGAAGTAATTAGATAGTGCTTCATCAGACCATCTGGACACTGTTAGCCACCATGACTAAGTAAATCCCTGTAGAGCATGCTCACTGACAGAGGAAAGCATTTACCTAAAAGGCCATGTCCTCTTTTTTAGTTATTCATTTCCCAGCTCTCTTGGTGGGGTCAGCCTCGGTATCCTGCAACCATTTTTACTAAAACAACTGGGACTTTATTTTCTGTCAAATCGAAATGAGCTAATGAACTTTACGCACAGAAAAGTGTTTCAGTCCATGGGTGGCGGTTCTGATCCAATTTCATGTCTCCGAAAGTGAATTCAAGGAAATTCCCTTTAGTTCCCACTCAGAGATAGAGAATTGTTCTTTATGTCCCAGAAGGAAGGACCAAGGTCCCACTGTGAAATGGACTAAATTCAGCAGATCTTAAAAGTTTCAGGGGCGGATCTATAAGGGTGGCATAGGGTGGCAGTTGCCACCCTAAAAGAAAGCCTTGCTACCCCTGCTGCCACCCCAGCTGGCAGCTATGAATTCAAGAAAAATAAAAGTTTTTCAACTCTCTGACTCATAAAGACCTATTTGCAGTCTACTTTGACAGAGAAAAGACTATGAAGCTAGGCTGTACTCAGCATTGAATCAAAACGGGCAAAATCTTTGGATCTTGATGAATGTGTAAATTGTTTTGCTGAGCAACATGGAAACTGCCGCATTCAGCTGTTGTAGGAAGGACATAATTTTATTATGCGTTTTATTTTCGTGATGGGCCTTTAAGCTTATTAAATGAGGACCCAAAACAAATGAATATGTAAATCCTGGGAAAAGAAAAAGGAAAACATATATATATATATATATGTATATATATATATATATATATATATATATATATTTATATATAATATGTGTATATATATATATATATATATATATATATATATATATATATATATATATACGTATGTATGTATGTATTGCCACCCTAGAAAAATGTTTGCCCCTCTTCTGCCACCCCATAAATAATTTTGTAGATCCGCCCCTGTTAGTAATGATTTAAATATTGTGACAACAGCTGACGATTGGCCATGGATGGAGCAGTAAATCAAGAGCATCGAGTTGTGTGTTCAGCAACTTTATCAGAATGCCCTTGTGGTTAACATAAAAGGGCGTGGCTTGTAGCCCCCAAGAGAATGACAACTGCATTAGATAGTAGAAACCTTCCGGTTCCTAAAGTTGACACCATCATTTTAACAGCTACACTCCAAGGAGCTGCTGCACCACAAGAAGGGTTCTTAGAAGGGGTCGTTCCTGGTGGAGTCCAGCATGCGCCACAAGTATCAGAGAGATACAAGAATCATCTCTGCAGCCTCAGGACCCTTGCAGCTGTTGAGTCAGTGTGCTGCACCGAAGGCTTCTTGAACAAAACACCAAAACTTTGCCTGATGAAGGAAGCATATAAAGCAGACAAGAAAGGTATTAACCCTCCCACTGTCCTAACGGGTGAGGAGTGAGCGCTGCCTCACCCCTGCCACATGGTCCTCAAGGGATAAACCATCAACCCTGCTTAATGGTCAACTTTCCTCGCGGGGTCACACCCGTTAGGACAGTGGGAGGGTTAAGAAAGAAACAAGGTTTTTCACTGGCTGAGCACAGACCTCAACTCAGTCAGCAATGTTCTCCAAACCCCAATGAACTCGAGCAACATCTTACAAAATGATGCAAGACTAAAAAATTCACGCAGAAGACAAATGTTTTAGATTAAGGCTGCAAAAGGGGTTGCATGATATTGAATCCCTGAGTTCAAATAAACTTTGAACATGAAGTTAATCAAAATTTACATGTCACTCTTCTCAAAGTATGTTCACATCTTTCCAGAGGTCTGTAGATGAGGGGTGGGGTCATCACAAGGCCACATGGAACAAGGCCCATGTAGATTCACCACCAACTCCAACGAGTGTTTTTGGTCCAGGAGGAAACTCGAGGATCTTCTTGCTGCAAACCAACCGTGCTACAACTCAGCTGCTATACGATCAGTTTGGGATGAATTACATAGTGATTGCAGTATTTACTGCATGCTGGTGCATTTTGTAATTAGACATAGTGCCTTTTTAATCTTTTTAGAAATGTTTTCTCTTAGTGAATGAAGCTTTAATCTCCACCACATGTTCATGCGCTTAAAAATCGGATCAGTAACCAAGTCACATTTAGCAAATTCACATTTTCTTGGAACTTCAAAAACAAAACCCAAATTAATTTAATCATGAGCAAGAAGAGCAAAAGTTGAGTGCCCATGATGAGTCAATGCATGAATGTGTAACTTGTGTGTGTGTGTGTGTGTGTGGGAGAAAAAGACTGAATGTGTATTTGTGTGTGTGTGTGTGTGTGTGTGTGTGTGTGTGTGTGTGTGTGTGTGTGAGAGAGAGAGAGAGCGAGAGAGAAAAAAGACTGAATCTGTGTATGTGTGTGTGCGCGCGTGTGTGTGTGTGTGTGTGTGTGTGTGAGAGAGAGAGAGAGAGAATGGGAGAAAAAGACTGAATGTGTGTGTGTGTGTGTGTGTGAGAATGGGAGAAAAAGACTGAATGTGTGTATATGAGTGTGTAATTAAAACAAGTGATTTTTTAAAAACATAGATTATCCTTCTATCCCAGCTGGTCAGCATTGGATTTGACCACACTCACAACCAGAGAGAGGAAATCTGGAGCTAAATCCAAATTGGCACCCTTGATCATTTTTTTTTATTTTAACTGAACATGAAAGCCCAGTAAGAATCTGATTTCAAAAGCTTATCAAAAAGTCATGTTAACTTTGGAAATATGTGAGTGAGAAGGCATGATGTCAGGCGTGCTGGTGAGTGAAGCGGAGGTGAGGGTAAGAAGCAGGCAGGCAGGCAGGCAGGCAGGCAGGCAGGCAGGCAGGCAGGCAGGCAGGCAGGCAGGAACTTTTTAAACGAGGATTTAATCAGGAACATGCAGGACAATGAAACAATGAACCGACAAAAAACGCAGAACTGAGAGGGTTTAAATACATGAGGGCTGGGAGCTTGGGTGATTGGAAAACGAGAGGCAGGTGGGAGCAATTAACAGAGACACATGACTGAACAGAATGAGGAGGCCAGACAGGGTGTGACTCATAACACAGGAATACATTATTAAGACATTTTAGGGCTCTCTAAACTTCAAAGTCTAAAGTTACGCTATTGATGAGCTAAGGGTTAGGGGTTTGGTGGCCTAGGGGTGGAGCACAACCACAAACAAAACGTATTGCTGCCATCTTAAAACCACATCAGTCTCCAAAATTTCTAATTGTTTCATGAGGCCTTATTTTCTAAACATTTGGTATGATTATTGACACGGGAATTTCTGGTTAAGCCCAAATGTTACCAGTAGCAGCAGAACCTTCTGCTGAGTCCAAAGGTCATGTCAGGGATTATTTTATGTTTATGATGAAATGATTATGTAAGTCAAAATGTGCTGTGTTGTACAAGGTTGCACAAACCACAGTAAAGCTTATGAGGCTGGATGCCCAGCTTACCTGTGGAGAAAGCTGAGCCACTACCCAAAGCTCATAATCGGAGAGGAGGGTAGGAATGTCGACTGACCGGTAAATTGAGACATTGAACTTTCAGCTCAGTTCTCTCTTCACCACAACAGTACAGCGTCTGCATGACTATACAGTACCAGACCGCCTCTCCCAAACAAGACCCAGAGATAATCGAACTCTCCCATTTGAGGAAGGACCTTGTTTCTGACCCAGAGAAGACATTTTACCCTTTTCCAGCTCAAGACAATGGTCTCCGATTTGGGGGTGCTGACACTCATCCTGGACACTTCACACTCAACCACAAACTGCTCCAGTGAAAGTTGGAGATCACAGTCTGATGTTGCCAACAGGACCACATCTTCTGCAAAAAAGCAGACTTGATCCTTAGACCACCAGAACAGATCCCCTCAACACTTTGGCTGTACCCAGAAATGCTGTCCTTAAAGGTTATGAACAGAATTGGTAAGAGAGGGCAGCCTTGGTGGAGTCCAACCCTGACAGAAAAGGAACCCGGTTCTGATCATACAGGGACCTAACAGCCCATAACAAGGGGCCTGGTGCTCCATACTCCCAAAGGTCTCCACCCCAGAACTTCCATGGTTGAGCGCCTTCTCCAAATCCAGAAAACACAAGAAGATGGGTTGCATCCTCCAGGACCCCTCTGTAAGGGTAAAGAGCTGGTCTAGTGTTCCACGGCCAGGACCAGGGTCGGCGTTAGGCCCGGCTACTTGGGCTGAAGCCCCGGATGTTTTATGAAAAGCCCCGGATCTAAATCGCAGAAGTAACATGCAGTACCAAAGTCCAACAGAGAGGGAGCAGCTGGCAGTAGTTTGTATACAGCCTGCCTGAGCCTCCACCACTGAAGAAGAAGCCCTTCAGCAGCCGGCTTCTTCTGCAGTCTCTGCCTGAAACGCATGAGTGAAGATGGACATAAGGACGTTTTTTAGACCAAAAGTACAACGACAGAACCCCAGCTTTGATGAGACTGGTGTTGACTCAGGTTTGTGAGTCTTATTTGAAAATATTTGTTGTGCTGCTGGTTTGCCTAAAGTTAGCTTACTATCAGGTGAAGTTGTTGGAGAAAGAACGGGAATATTTACTATCATCTCACACTAAACACTAACAGGAACAATACTCTGCCCTGAAAATGCTTAATGTGTAGCTTCAGATTAAAAATTATGTGGTACAAGCATCGACATTAATATACAAGACATATATGATGTTGACTAGTGCGTGTCACGTGTGTGTGTGTGTGTGCGCGCGCGTGTGTGTGTTAAGCCCCGGATCTTCTTCAATCCTAAATCCGCCCCTGGCCAGGACAAAAACCACATTGTTCCTCCTGAATCTGAGGTTTGTCAATCCAGTGGACCCTTCTCTCCAGAACCTTTGAACAGACTTTAGAGGCTCAGGAATGTGATTCCCTGTGGTTGGAACACACTCTGCCCCCCGCCCCCCCCCCTTGAAACCAGGGAAGCCCTATCCTGGTCAGCCAAAAACAGCAGAACAGAAACACACATAAAAAAAGACCACACAATATTTAAAGGGCAACACAACCATGAATGCAGACTTCCACACAGATCCGCGTTCATCCATCTTGTTTTTAACTTAACGAGGAAGTCCAGATTTATGGAAAAAGAAGTTTTATTACAATTTAACAAAACAAGCTATGAAATATTTTCCCCTCAAACATTACAGACAATCATGTTCTCAAGGAAAGTCTTTTATATAAAAATGAACACCTCATATAATTTAAACGTATTTTGTGACCACCAGAAGAGTCACCAGAGTGGCCTTTTGACATAAAACAGCAGGTCTCACATACATCAGACTCGCAGCTCTCCACAGACTTCACGACAAAAGAAATGTGCTTCCAGTGCATTCACACCAGTCCGATCCACATCCATCAGGTCTAATTAAATGGTCTAAAGAGATTCAGAGAAGTGTGCGGACAGCCATCAGAATTAGGCACATGGATTATCAGCATACGCAGCCCTTCTTGTAACCGACACAGACGTGGACGCTGCAGATTAAATGTGCTCATGAAACTAATCGTCAGATTTTCACATCAAGATGAATTGGCTTGAAATGCATGGGCAAAGATTATTTTATGACTCATGGTACTTATTAAAAATAAAACTATTTAGTTGAACATCTTTTGTATCATTGTGCATCAGTTAGGCGTACGCGTAACGCTTTATTTGCTCTAAATAAATAATATGTGAACCAAAGTAGAAAAATAGTTTGGATGTTTGGCTGCACAAAGAAATAAATTGTAAAGCACTTTGTGGGACCGAAACAAGGATTAAAGGTGCTGTGTACGTTTGGACAATTGACCCCGGGTTGAGGAAAGTCTTATTTGTGGGACAAATAAATGTTGATCTCTGTTTTCAGAAGAAAGTTGAGATTTTTAAACATTTATCACATATTTATAAAACTGTCTTTGACTGAACTTTATTTTGAAATAGCTGCAAAAAGTTTAATCAGGGGGATTCTACCTACTGGTGTTATTTAAAACGTGCAGAGATGAAACATTCTGTAGCATCGGCGGAAATGAGGTTAACTCATACTGACCAGAGATAAAACCACGAGTTCACAACATCTAACAATAACCGTGTGCTCGGTGGCACTAAATATTAACAAAACTGCTGCGCGTGTGGAGGGTGAAGCCGTCAGAATGCTGCTGCCAAACGGCAGATGGAATGAAGATATTCGTGTTTTAAGGACAAAATAGCATGGATCCATACCATGATGATGTTTAAATGCTTTAAAACTCCCAGTTCATGTGAGGAAAACCAAGAACTTTCCAGGGCCACCGTGGGAACCCCTTCACACAGGATGGAGAGCTCACTGCTAAAGGATCGGTCTACCAGAACATGAATGGGCTTTGAAGGGCCTTAGAGGTCAACATGTGTTGGTTTTTCATCATGGTAGCAGAGCCCTGGGGGGGTACATGGTGGTGGTGTAACCATATCTGGGGATTGAGTATATCTTGATATGTAGAACCAAGCAGGATAGAAAGCTAAACTTTCCTGTGTTCAAACTGTCTAATAGTGATCTTAATGTGTGTGAGAAGGTGAAATACCTTGGCCACTTTATAACCGATCAAATGCGTGATGATGCTGACATCCACAGACAGTGCTGTAAGCTGTATGCACAAGCTAATACTATAGCTCGTAAGTTTGGTTTTTGTTCACCTCCAGTTAAGGTGGCTTTATTTAAAGCATATTGTACTCCGCTCTACACAGCCCAACTGTGGTCATCCTACAATCAAAGCAGCATGAATAAGCTGCAAGTTGCATACAATGATGCCTTAAGGATCATACTTAAAATACCCAGAGGGGGCAGTGCCAGTCAGATGTTTGTAACAGCAGGCATTTGTACTTTTAAAGCACTTTTAAGAAAACTCATATTCACTTTTACAGGCCGACTGGACAGCTCTGCCAACAGTATAATTTTAGCAATCACTGATCTTACTGTGAGCAGTTGTCACTATTTGTCCAGTATAAGGAAACACTGGTTGAAGTGTTTGTGTGGTTAACCTTGTGTGGAACAGTTTATAGTAAAGTTTTTAATTACATTTAGATTTTTATTCAATTTTATGCTGTTATCTTTTTATTTCTATTTATCTATTTTGTTTCATTGATCTGTTGTTTTATATGTATTTTATCTGGACCTAAGAGTCTGTCAATAAAGATTATCGATCTATCTATCTATAGTCTGTGATGAAAATGTGCTGCTGCTATGGTGCGAGTGAACTTAGAAGCCTTTAGATAAAATATATAAAGAGATGACATGATTGCTTCCATTGTGAATTTTTTCAGTCCTAATTATCTCACTTTAGATTGATAAAGGTCACGTAGAGCACACTGTGTCCTAATCCAGAGTGAAGGAGTGAAACCAGGAGATGAAGGAGTCATGTGCTGTCGCATTGTACAGATGAGGACTGCCGGATAGCCAGGGAGCACACATGGAAATCCGTAAAGTGAAGAAACAACATTTTAATCTACGTACGTCTCGTAAACCTACGGCTGTTTATGGTTGTAGTTGTGTAAAAGCTGAAGGACGTGTTTCTCTGTCAGAGACACTTTAAGCAACATTGTGTAGAAAAAGAAAAGTTAACCGTGGTTTTGTTATTATTCAAAGACTAAAACTGAGTTTATAAAATGATTTGAGGACAAGTTTAACCTTTGAACCCTTCACATGCTGCCTTGACGATAACTATATAACATATAGTCATTATATAAATTACATCTATGTAACATTGTTATTCTACTGAAACAGAGGCTGTGAGCTACTTAAAAATAATGGTTTTTGTCCCTTATAAAATAATAAAAAATCTGACTAGAAAGTGTTTTCATCACTTATCTCTGATATCTGGAACAGACATTTGATTATTTTCAAATCAGCTGAGTTTTAAACAAATGTTTCTTCATAGTTTTCATCAGCAAGTTCAGAGCCTCCAGAAGTTGGTCTAAGTGGACCAGGTGTGCTCCGGGAGGCTTCCCAAGGTCAGCAGTGTGTCCTCGGTGTCTTCGTCCGGTGCCTCCGTAGGCCCGTAGTGTTGTATCATGGAGGCGATCAGCCCCTCTGTCTCCGGAGCGCTCTCCACGTCCACCACAATCTCGTAGTTTATCTGTCTGTAAAGGTAGGATGCCTGCTTCACTTGCCGGCGCACCAGATGCCTCCTGTAACACCTCTGGATGATGATAGCAGAAACCTCCTCCATTTTGTGGCGGAGCGTGGATGTGATGGGCTCATGGGAAATTTTGGAGGGGTTGGTCACCATGAACTTCTCCTCCATCTGCTGTTTGAGGGTGTCCATGTCACCCGACTCACCCAGCACACGCTTTGTGAAGGCAAACAAGATGTCCAGGCAGTGGATCCTGTCCCCGCTGACCATGGGGAGGTCCATAGAAATCAGATGGACCTTGTTGGGCTTTGCGATGCGCAGCGGCTCCGAAAGAGCGTCGGCAAACCTCTCCAGCTTTGAAAACTCTATGAACTGCGTGGCCTCAGAGTCAAACTTCTCCCAAACCTCATAAAACATTTCAAAGTCGTCCTCGCTGAGCGGTTCTGTGCTTTCCTCCGTGGCGACGCTGAAGTTCTCCAGAATGATAGCTATGTACATATTTACCACAATGAGGAAAGAAATGATGATGTAGCTGACAAAGAAAGCAATGCCCACTGACGGGTTTCCGCAGTTACCCCGGGTGTTGGTGCCAGTGTTGACGAAGTTAATGTCACACTCCTCTGGGGAGCTGGACATTATGGGGCTCAGGAGGTTGTCCCAGCCTGCTGAGGTGCTGATCTGAAAAAGGCAGATAATACTGTTCCCAAAGGTCTCAAAGTTAAACATGTCATCAACCCCATCTTGTTTTTTCACGTAGGCAAAGTTTGCCATACCAAAAATAGCATAAATGAACATAACAAGAAATAGCAGGAGGCCAATATTAAACAGCGCTGGCATGGACATCATTAAGGCAAACAGTAAAGTCCTTATTCCTTTGGCTGCACGTATAAGTCGAAGGACACGTCCTATCCTCGCCAGTCTGATGACTCGGAACAGGGTTGGAGAAACAAAGTATTTTTCAATGATATCAGCAAGGACGATCCCTGAAACCAGGAGAAAAAAGGGGAAAGAAAATGTGTCTAACAATAAAAGTTTTTTTTTCTCATGAACAGTGAATGACAACTAAACATCCATCGTTAATCATTCATCTTATTTGCTGTGTGTGCTGATTCTTACCCACTATTGAGAGTATTATCACCACAAAGTCAAAGACGTTCCATGCAACTGTGAAGAAATAACAGCGGAGAGCAAAGATCTTGATCAGGCATTCGGTGGTGAAAATGATGATGAAGACCAGGTTGATCATGTTGAGGATGAACTCCATCCGCTCTGACTGCTGATCGGTTTCCACCATCATGGTCACCATGTTGACAATGATGAGCATCATGATCATGATGTCAAAGGCTTGCTGGGACACCAGATCAAAGAAGAAGGCTTGGAGAACATTCTGAGATGGAGGAAAGAAAACAAGCTTGTGAAAAAAAAAAAACAATTCATTGTTTGTTCACTCATTCATCCATTAAATGTTGTAAATGTTCAGTTTTCTACCTGTTCTGTTCATCTTCCTGAATGACCTCTGCTCAAAGAAATAGAGTTAATGTTCTACAGGACTGATATGCTAATGGCTAGTATAAATACAGCCCGTGTCATTTAAAAATGAATGATTTATAAAAATGTTATTTTCTAAACCTATACACTTTCATACACTTTTACAAAACAGCAATTTAGACTAAGTTCACTCGTCTTTTCAACCCATTTCAAGTGGTTTCTGGTATAAATGAATGCCTAGAGTCGATTTCTGTGGGAAAAAGCTCTGACACTCCTGTTTCAGGAGGTAGAATTTAGCCAGAGAGGTGAGCGGAGAAAATGGCGTGTTTTGGAGTCTTATTTCCTGATATTCTGACATCTCGCCTCTGATTGGCTAGCAGGAACACAGCTCCATCACAGGCTGTTTGCTCTGCAACACTGATGTTTCTTCTCCACAAATAACACAAGCCTAGAGGAGTTCTGATTTATTGTAAAGTTGTTAATGCTAATGGTTAGCTTCTATTAGCTGATCATGTGCTCTGCTCTCTCCTGGATGCTAAATCAACAACAGCCTTCCCCGTCGCGAGCCATGATGGGTGAGACCATGAATGCTAATTTTCTATGTGACGTAGAAATGACTTGCATTTTCTTATCTGATTGTTTGCCTATCTATTTTCTATCAGTGGCCATGCAGGAAATAGGGATGGTGTTACACAGTGAAGTGTAGTGAGGACAAAAGAAACATGATGACTTGGTCGATAGACAAGGAAAACCAGTTTTATTTCCTCTGGTCCGAAAAAAACAAAATCAGAAAATCCCAGCACTATTCAAAATGGCCACCCATCCAACTCTCTTAGCAGTCTCTGTCACTTTCAGAGAGGAAAAACGACCCTTTGCCACACCCAGCAGTCCACCTATATACTCTCCGACCCCCCCCCCCCTCCAATTCAGGTCGGCCAATCACATCAGTCCACTCAGGCATTTCCTATATGAAGGCAGCATTAGAGGTGGGCTTCCTCTTTAGCTGCTTCAAAATGGCTGCCACAGAGGACACCTCCTGAGGGTAACAAACAAATTCATGTTACATAACAAATTACATTCCTGACTGAACACTCTTTGGTTTAAAGACATGTTGCTTCTCAACAGATGGAAGACTAATATCAGGTTTAGCCAGCGTGTCAAACTGAGAATGATCGATCATAATAAAAAAAAAAATAACCAGTAAAAACCGGTTTCTCCTTAAACTTGGTATTTAAATTCTATTCTGTTCATTTACTAGCATATTTATTACCAGCAGCAGGGTGCAGCCAGAATTTGAGTCCAGCAGGAGTTTTTTAATTGCTAAACCATATAATGTAAGCAGTGGTGTCCAGAGAGCAGTATATGGGCCATTTTTGGCCCTGGATGTCACGTCCTCGCCCCTCAGCCACCTCGCCGCCTGCAGAACCACAGGCTAGAACTCCATCTCCCATCTTCCCTCACTCCACGCAGTTCCCACCACGTCATCGCTGTCACCCTCAAAAGCCGGAAGAGGACAACGCACCACACTCAGTCATCGATTCTTCAATCCATGTTTGAGTTCCAAGCGTTCATGCTCTACTACCAAACCACCCTACTCTATCGACATAAAAGCAAGCTGTTTCCCTTACTTTCTGGAACACTATTTCTCCCCCGCTCTCCATCGGGCTTGCGCCGGTGTTCCTGGATTAACTGCGTGACAGCAGCTCCCACCATTCGCTCATCCGCGTCTGGGTTCTCTAATCACGATACATCCCCGCAAACGCCATTGTTTGTCTGCGTAGCTCTCACCTCATTACACTGGAAGGGAAATTCAAGAGTCACAGAACTTTACCATCCCAGCACAGATAGCTGAAGGAGGAAGACATTTAAAATATAAACATTTTATGAATGAAAGGCTTGTTGAAAAATGAAGGCATTATCAAATCTAAACGTTTAAGTAATATTCAAAGTATTTGTCTTTTATTTGCAACTTTTTAATTGTATTTAATTTTCTGCTAAACAGAAACACTAACCTCCACCATCTTTTACCAAAAGCTGTTTAAGGAGCTCTGTCCAAGGCTGTGTTTGCTAGCCGTTAGCTCATCAATCCTGTCAGGTGTAAACTGTGTTTCTTCAAACAGAGGTCACTCAGTAAGTAAGATATCACTATTTATAACTTTTCCACAGATTCACATGTGATAAAATAATCTACATGCTGATGATTTTTACCCTTAAACATGTTAAAAGGATCAGGAAAATGTTTTTATTTTGACTTGTTTCCTTACCGCAGGCCTCGGTATCGGCTTTTGAGGTTTCTTAGTTCCTAACTTTTTCATGGCATTGTAGTACTTCTTCTGTTCTTCAGTCATAAAGATATCCTGTCCACCTAATTATAAACGAAAACAAATCTCGCATTATTCATTAGTGAAATGTTTTATGAAGGCTTGAAAAGCTTCTTGCAAGCGTAGTGATTCAGACTTTTTGTGCTTAACACTCATCTTTCTTTTCTGCTGATTGAAATTGTCAATGATGACACCAATGAAGAGGTTGAGGGTGAAGAAGGAGCCGAATATGATGAAGACAACAAAGTAGAGGTACATGTAGAGGTTGATTTCTCTGATGGGCTGTTCTTCCACCTGAAAACAGATGTCATGAGCTATTTGCTACACAGACATTCGTACTCTGGTCAAAGATGAGCACACTTACTCCTCTTGAATCAACAGCTGCATTCATTATTTCCATCCATCCTTTAAAAGTTGCCTAAAACACAAAACAACATGTCACTGGTCTCGTCATTGTCAACAGCTGGTTTCATCTTGCTGAAAAACGCGACCTCCTGACGTTGAAACACCGAAACAAAAGTTGCCTCGGATGATTATTGAACCATAACTGTCTACAAGCCTCGTGGAAAACACGAAGTTAGGTCAGGAGATGAAAAACAGCTCACCACTTGCAGAAGGGAGAGGTAACCCAGTCCAACGTTGTCAAAGTTGACCTTGACTGTTGTCCAGTAGAACTGAGTGTCATTCATGGCGAGACAGTCGGACTTGTTGTTGACAACGGAGACACTGTGGGTGAAGCCCGTTCGGTTCACACACTTCCCAAACTTGCCTGCAAACAGGTTGACTCCCATGATGCTGAAGATGAGCCAGAAGATAAGACACACGAGCAGCACGTTCATAATGGAAGGGATGGCTCCTATCAGAGCGTTCACAACCACCTGGAAAAACAAAAACCACAGCTGTCCTGTACAGTCTGCCTCAGAGCCAGTGAAACAACTCACTCCTGCTAGTTTACGCTCCTGTTTGCTGAAAGACTGGAATGATTAGAGTTACTCCAAAAGAGGGTTGTGGTTGACTCCAGCAGTCGTCAGGCGAGAGGTGGGGGACACCCTGGACATGCCCCCAGTCCATCACAGAGACACACACTAACACCTAGGAACCATTTAGAGTAACAAATCTACCTGACATGTGTGTTTTGGTCTGTGGGAGAAAAACCAGAGCACCCAGAGGAAACCCACAAATGCACTGGGAGAAGACGCGGCTGCAGCCAGCATTTGACCCCAAAACAGAATCAATACATTCTCACCCTCATGCCCTCAAATCTGGAAAGAGCTCGGAGCGGTCTCAAAGCTCGGAGCGTCCTCAGTGACTTGATTGCAGAGAAGTCTGAATATCCCAGAGAACTCGCTACCAAGCTGATCAGAGACACCTAAATGGAGCACAGAGGAGCCCTTGAACTATTTAAATCTTATTAAAATAAAAAAAGAAAACATATATAGCAGAAAAACACAAACACCTGAAGAGCCATGTTTATTAATTGTTGGTGTTTTGGGACATTCCACAGTTAGAAACACACCCATTCATTTGGAAGTTTTAGATTTGGTTTAGATTTGGTTTAACGGGACGTTTCCACTCTATTCTACATCCAAAACAGACAAAACAAAATGGCATTCTGCTGTTGAATGACCCTTGGATGACTGCTACATGAATGAAGATGACAGATTATGATCGGTGGCAACAAAACACAGACAAGTATGCACACATGCTCCAACATGCATGCATACCCAGCTATATATACATTTAAATATGTATATATATCAAATAGAGTGAGTTTTATAAAGAATATTTATCTTTGCCAAATTTATTTTCCAATTTGAATTAAACTGGTCCAGCACATTAATAAAAATAAAGCAATTTAAAGCTTAGATGAGCCCAATGTCCTGCTTTCTTTATAAAAGTCAATTTAGAGATGCGTTATATAAATATATCTAAAGAAGATATTTGAAATAAATTTTGTTTGCAAAAGATGTATTTGGCTCCACAAACATACAGACAGAAGGGTGTTTCAGCAGAATAAAATAGTGACGTTGCATTAAAAAAAAAAATAAAGACAAGCAGGAATTATACAAAACAATATTAGCTGAAGCGTTTCTGCAGAAAAATGATCAAACTAAAGATGCTAGACACATTTGTAGAGTATTTTGCAGGGAACATAAGATCTTCTGTAGATAATCTTCATGTCACTGTTTGTTTTTAATATAAAAGCCAAAGTCCTCAGTCCAAGACTGACTACTGAGACATTTTTGGCGACAAATTGATTTAATCTTCACGGCATTTGACTGGAACCAAGACGGTGGCTTTTCATATCAAAACAAAAACGACTTACGAGTGAAGAAACACAAGTTTTCTGTGATGCAGATGCAAGTGTCCAAAGTCACCAGACACCAGCTAACTCCAACTTACCCTAACAATAGCTCGGTCTGTGGAAATCTGTGTAACAGCAGGTAGAATCAGAGGATGTGCAATTTGTCTTCTTTAATAATTAACCCACACAAACCCTTTTGAGTTCATCTGGCAAGTTCTTGTCACAAAACAACAGCGCTGACTGATTTGCAGGTCTGGTCAACAATACCCATGAGCAGCCTTTCATGACGAAAGAATAAAAACATGCAAAATAGTCACTCACGTCTACAATCAGGAAGTCAAGCCAACACCAGTAGTTGGTGAAATATTTCTTGAAGCCATATGCAATCCACTTGAGAAACATCTCCAGCACAAAGATGTAGGAGAAGACTTTGTCAGCGTACTCCAACACCACCTTAATGACTCGTCTCCTCTCGATGTAGATATCTTCAAACGCCTGCAGTGAAAAACACGACACCAGGTCATAACAGCTCAGGTGAGTTTGTCCTTTTGTGCGCGTTTAAAGCTATGAAAAAAGTTAAATAATTACTTCAATAAAATAAAATAAAAACTTGATCATTTTAATTTGACACTTAACTAAAAATAAAAGTGAATTAAAATATTTTGTCTAGAAGATAATTCTGTACTGAAAGTTTCAAAGACACGTTGAAGGTCTTATTGGGGCAAATGTATTTAGTCAGCCACCAGTTTTCCAAGTTCTCTTACTTAAAGAGCAAGTCACCCCCAAATCAATTTTTTTTGCTGATAAACTAAATAAACGAGTGTCTGATCGTGCTGCAGACACGTGTGGCAAGGTGGAGAAACGAGGGCCCGGGTGGGATTCGATCCCCAGACTCCCGGGTGAGAGTCATACGCTCTAACCAGTCAGCCAAAGGGACATCCCCTTGGCCAAGTAGCCAGGGCGCATGATCAATCAGGACATTGTGACAGGACGCTCACACTGTCACACACGTGTCGTCAATAATTTGGCACTTCAGTGCATCTTAGTTAAAATTTAAATATTCTGCCTTAAACTGTCAGTGTTGCGCCGTTGTCAGGTAAAAACTCTGCACTGTATTTGAATTTAAATCTGCCGCCGCTATTGGCTAAGAGGTATGCCATGATGTAAACTGGTACATTATGATGTCACAATGCCGTTGTGAGCCTGTGTGTGTGTATTTGTTAGTGGCTCCGCCCTCTCGGTCTGCTAGGCAACAGCATTTGTTGCATTTTTCAAACATGAAGAGGGAGTGGAGTTAGACTCTGGTAGGGGGTGACTTGCTCTTTAAAAAGATGAGAGGTCTGTAATTTTCATCATAAGTAAATCTCAACTATGAGAGACAAAATGAGAAAATCACATTGTCTGATTTTTAATGAATTTATTAGTTAATTATGGTGGAAAATAAGTATTTGGTTTCCTACAAACAAACAATTCTGTAAGAGGCTCCTCTGTCCTCCACTTGTTATCAGCACAATAGATACCTGTCCACAACTTCAAACATTCCCACTCCCAACTCCACTATGGCCAAGAGAGCTGGCAAAGGACACCAGAAACACAGTTGTGGACCTGCACCAGGCTGGGAAGACCGAAACTACAATAGATAAGCAGCTTGGTGTGAAGAAATCAACTGCGGGAGCAATTATTAGAACATGGAAGACATACTAGACCACTGATAATGTCCCTCCATCAGGGGCTCCATGCAAGATCTCACACCTTGGAGTCAAAATGATCATAGGAACAGTGAGCAAAAATCCCAGACCTACAGGGACCTGCAGAGAGCTGGAACCAAAGTTACAAAGGGCTCAATTATGTGGTTGCATACCCCTCATAAAGTAGGTAGCTGTGCCCCGGGCTCACACAAGAGAGAGGATCGGAGGACGCTCCTCCAAACACGCTCTATTATTTTCATAATTTCATTATTGTTTCTCCTGGAAGCGCTCAGTCAGACCGAGTGCTGTGATGTCGGGAGATCCAGTCTTGGGGAGGGAGCGGGGTCAGTGACGGCAGCTGCAGCGTAATCATCTTATTTAGGGACACGGAGAGGTTAAAAGGAGAGAGAAATAAAAGATAGAAGTTCTTGTTCCACTTAATTCTTTTGTTTCATGATGATAAACTAAACTGGGAGGAAGCTTTGGTTCATTTTAAGTTACAGGAGATCTTGTTTCGTATCTGCTCCTCCAGAGACAGCATGGACATGAGGGTTACATGGTGAGGGTCATACAGGACGGGTTAGTGCAGTCACACAGCCGAGCTGGAGGGGAACAGGTGTTGTCCTTCTTTATATTGCAAGCTTGTGTGTTATGTGCATTTCAGCCAGCGATCCTAACAGCAGCAGCAGCACACTAACACTTTACAAGGGTCCTTTTATTAATGTGCTTGGGGGTGACTTGCTCTTTAAGTTAAACTGAGTTCTTCTAATGTCACATTGTCAAGTAGCTTTCTATTTTACGGTAATTCTATTTAGTAAATTACCAAGTTATAAAGTTCCCCAAGACAGCAAAACAGTGTCTAAGCAAGCGTGCATTAATACCACATATTTTGATTGTCATATGACAAGTTCATTAATACCACAGGCTAAATACACAACAGCTGCTGTGCTCACAGACTAGAGCGCTCCGCCTCCGCATTGACGCCATCGACATATACATGGTCGACACAGAAAATGACATTCAGGGGCCTATCAACTGAGGAGCTCCTTCAAAGGTTGATGGATGAAGGCTGCATTGACGTGTCAGAGGAAGAGGCTCAAAAATTTAGAGGTAAGTGAGGTGTGATTTTTGGTGTTTTAAAAATGACAACGTGTAATTTGACACTAAAGTTAGCAAATGTCCGAAGAGCTATCTTTAGCATGAGTGATTAGCTAGCTGGTAGCTAAGTTTTAAACAAAGGAAGGGTGCTATTTTGTACCATCCCAGATAGCAAACATTTTGGCTTTATTTTGGTTTTATTCTGGCATAAATTCGGCATTTTGGCATCCTTCTGGCACAAAAATGTTCGAAAAAGTGTTTTGGTTTAAATGTGGCATAATTTTGGGTTCCCATTATAGACAATTACGTCAGCGAGTGTTTCCGTTTTAACTGTGGCATGATTATGGTTTGCCTTAATAGAAAATTACGCGACTGGCGATTATGGCATATTCTGGGTAGCCAGACGAGAGCGGGACAGCGTCTGTGACTTCTGCAGGTGTGCTATGGGGTTACTTTGGCAAGCCATAAAACTCATCAAATGCCGGGAAAAATAGTGATGAAAGACCGGGAATCAGGACTAATTCGACAGAGGTGAGTACCATTTCCTCTTGTTTCCTACCTTTTTGTTTGCTATAGTTTTGTTTTAGGTCTATATTGTTTGTTTTAGCAAAATGTGTATGCTAGGGATGCACCGAATATTTGGCCACCGAAAGACCTGAATCACCGAAACAACACGGCCGAAACATGTCATTGTTTAAAGTTTATTCTGCTTTTATACGTTCCGGGTTCCCAAACTAATGGCTTGGTTTCTGCTAGTAGATAGTGGCTGTACCACTGTTTAGATGATGGTACAGATGCTAACTGTGGCTAACCTACAGCTAACAGAACCAGCGCCTATATACGACCGAGTGGCTTCGCCAAAGTGTCTCACGGCTCGCTGCGGCTGCAGCAGACTGTAACGATACCGGGCGGGCGGTAGAGGGCTGCATCGGGATTGGGTCCCGCTGGACCCAACACAAATCTTGCGGGGGCGGGCAGTGTGAATTTTGCTGCGGGCGGGAACGGTCGGCTAAAAGAAACAGTGCGGGATCTGGATGAGTATGATGGAGTCGGCAACTGATGTTGAAAAGAAGCTGAAACAAGGTCTTGATGACACAAAAACCAAAGCAAGGCAAGTCAGACATTTGGAGTTTCTCTGACTGTGTTAATATTTCTCATTCAGGTCTCTATCAGAAAAACGACCTCGATCACTGCCTGATTACAGAGGAGAATAGAATATGAAACGGCCTTGATTTCATTAACCCTTCAAGCACCACAAAGTAGCTCCTTTATGTTTTTTAAAGAATTTTATAGTTTAAGTAGCGAGGAGTTATTTGAAATCATATGTGCCGAGGCGTCACCGGTGATCCTGGTGACGCATCGGCGTTAAAGGGTTAAAAACTAAATGAAAACAAAGTGCGTCAATCCTGACCAATGTGATAAAAGACGTGCAGGAACCGATCAATTTGTTTTCCCTCATTTACAGTAATGGAGATAACGGCGCAGTGCGTGGCTCTGGTGGTAATCAAGTTAAATTTGATCTCTTTCCAACAATTTTCACAAGAAAACAAAACAGTTAAAAGCAGGGCTTTTGTTGTGTTGACCGGATAGTTCCTGTATTTGACCGTTTACTTTGACGGAGAACGAATAGAAAGAATTACCCTGACGCATGCAGTCGAACTGACGTTTTATTCGTTATCGCAGAAGTAGCTAAATCACCCAAGAAAAGATTCCCATCTGAACATCTGAGCTGGACACTTTACAGAGATCCCTACAAATTTGTCAAAGACCTCTTTGTCAAGGAGAAAAACGGGGGCCTAAAAACACCTATAAAGGAACTTGAGGAGTACATGAGGAAGACCTACTCCGACAATCAAAGGCATGTGCCAGCCAGTATTCCGGAAGATATGCCGCCAATTCAACCACCCAAGCACCAGCTGGAAACAAGGCCTCCTACATGGAGCGAGGTGGAGAGGACAGTAAAGCGGGCAAGAACAGCCTCAGCCCCTGGGCCAAATGGAGTTCCATGTAGGCTCTATAAGAACACGCCAGGCGTCCAAAAGTACCTCTGGAAGCTTATGAAGGTAGCATGGGAGAAAGGAATTATACCAAAGGCATGGCGGCGGGCTGGAGGGATCCTGATTCCCAAAGAGAAGAATTCTTCAACCATCGAGCAGTTCCGCCAGATCAGTCTCTTGAATGTGGAAGGAAAGATATTCTTCAGTGTTGTAGCCCAGAGGCTATCAGTCTTCTTGCAGAAGAACAACTTTGTTGACACCACAGTGCAGAAGGCAGGAATAAGTAGGTTTGCTGGATGCCTGGAACACACAAATGTCATTTGGCACCAGATACAAACAGCCAAGAAGGAGAAGAAAGACCTACATGCGGGTTTTCTAGACCTAGCTAATGCCTTTGGGTCAGTGCTGCATGAGATTTTGTGGACGGCGTTCAATTACTTCCAAGTCCCAGAGGAAATCACAAGGCTGGTCAAAGCCTATTTTCAGGACCTTCAATTCTGCGTGACAGCACAGACTAAAACAACTGCCTGGCAGCACCTCGAGATAGGCATAATGGCGGGCTGCACCATCTCTCCACCGGCGTTTACAATGGCCATGGAGATCATCATATGAGCATCCAGATGGGTGGTTGGAGGAGAACGATTGAAGAACGGGTTGCGTGGTCCTCCATTCAGGGCGTACATGGACGACATGACGACAATAACAACAACAAAGGCATGCACCAAGCGTTTGTTGTATCAGTAGGTGAGTGATTGAGCTAGGTGGAGGTATGGCCAAGACTCAGCAGGAGTCCAGTGCAGTGCAGCCACTTAGTACGACACAGACAGCCATGCAGCTCTACAGCAAACAGCTGTGGCTGATTCTAAATCGGTGTGGAGCAGAGTTTTAACCTGAAGAAGGACATATAATTACGGTTTTGGGCTGAAATGAAAAATTTTAAGCATGTTGCACAAAACTGCAAAAACAATGATTATACATGTCTACAGCACTATTAGACACTCATCTATACAAGTTATTGGCAAAAAAAGTTGATTTAGGTGTTACTCGCACTTTAAATAGGGGAACTTGCACAATTGGTGGCTGACTAAATACTTTTTTCCCCATTGTATATCATGCAAAATCCACTTTTTGGAGTTTTGACCATGTTATATTCTTATTTCCTCATGAATATCAATCAAACTTTATTTCAGACAAGGGATATGTCCATAACAAGAATAAAAAAAAAAAAAAAAAAAAAAAAAAAAAATACAAACACATTCTAATTACAAACCGTATAGGCAGTTGCTCCAATGTTTAAAAAGGACTGAGGAGTACCTCGTGTCACTGTAAGATAAAGATGACAGAGCTCTAACAACCGCGTTAGCTGACAAACTCAGTCGGCAGATGAATTTGTACATGAAGAGCCTCAGAAGCGCATGAAAAGTTGGGATGTTACTCGTAACAAACATGTGACTTGCCGAAGTCCATCTAGGGAGCTTCATGAGGATTCTAAAAGCATCCTGATAAGCCACTTGAAGCTTCTTCATTACTACCTTACTATAGTTGCACCACAAGTGGGCTGTATAGAGAGGAGTACAAAAGGAACGAAAGAGGGACACTTTAACAGGATCTGAGCACATGCCAAAGTTACGTGCCAGAGAATAAACACCCTAAAGTGGTTTTTGGATTTACGCCAGCATGTTTTCTGTTTCAGCTGCAGCTTCCCTTCAGCTCTGCAAAGCTATTGGGCGGCGGTAGCAGTGGAGTTTAGTGTCCACCCAATAAATGAGAATGTTGCAGGTTCAAGCCCTGCTCAGTCTATCACTATCATTGTGTCCTTGGGCAAGACACTTAACCATCCTTGCGTGCTTGTTGTTGTTCGGATGGACAGGTGGCGCCAGTATACGGCAGCCTCCCTCCCATCAGTGCATCCCAGGTCAGCTGTGACTAGCTCATTACCCTCCGTGGCCTGGATTTTTATAAGTGGATGAAAACAAACAAAACACTACACAACACTTTCTTTTCTTTGTGAATTAAAAGGATTTAGGATGTGAAGAATGAAACAGCCACAAGCTACAGGCTCTACTGATACCTAGAAGAAGATAACTAGTGTCTAGGGGGGGTTACCAGAGCTCCGCTGCTCAGCAGGATCATGAAGATGATGAACGTCTCAAACCAGCTGTGCTCCACAATCTGATAGCAGGTCTTCCTCAACCTCCACCAGGCCTGGCCCAGACCGTGGCTGGTGTCGATGCTGCAGCACTGACAGTGTCTCAGGCACACTGATAACAACATCAGCATGTAAAACAGAGTGTGAGAAAACATGACTCTAGAAAACACTTCTGATGAAATCACACACTCACATTCAGGAAAGCATTCCTCTGGATCCATACTGTCATCAGCCGTATCTGATAGGTCATCCTCCTCCTCTCCAGGCTTCCTCAGATCCACCGTGCTGCCCTCTGAAAGGCTGATCTTCTCCTGAGATGGAAAAGGTCTGTTATGGCACAAGCCTTCATTTCAGTAACTCAGTACCAGAATTAAACACATATATGTATATTCATTTCAAGTTTATTTATATAGCATCAAATCACAACGAGTCGTCTCAAGGCGCTCCACACAGTGAACGCTCCAATAAAGTTCAGTTCAATAAGCAAATCAGTAAAAAGTTTCCTATATGAGGAACCCAGCAGGTTGCATCGAGTCACTGACTAGTGTCAGTGTCTTTACAGCAATCCTCACACTAAGCAAGCATGCAGCAACAGTGGAAAGGAAAACTCCCTTTTAACAGGAAGAAGCCTCCAGAGGATCCTGTCTCAGTGTAAGCAGCCGCCACGACTCACTGGAGATTGAGAAGGCAGAGCAAACACACTATATATGTATATATATATATATATATATATATATATATATATATATATATATATATATATATATATTTGTCTTAGAATTCTTTAAATGTTCAAATAAAAATGGTGGAATGTCTTCTCCAGGTCAGGGACACCATCCTGCACCAGATGGAGGAGTTTCAGTGTCTCAGGGTTTTGTTCACAACTGAGGGGAAAAATGAAACAAGAGATCAATGGGAGGATTGGTGCTGTGTCTGCAGTGATGTGAGCGTTGTACCCGTGCACATATACTGAGCCTGGATCCTCTAGAGGTTTTTCATGTTAAAGGGGAGTTTTCCTCACCACTGTCGCTACATGCTTGCTTAGTATGAGGATTGCTGTAAAGGCTCTGACACTAGTCAGTGACTCGATGCAACCTGCTGGGTTCCTTCTATAGGAAACGTTTTACTGATTGGCTTAATGAACTGAACTTTATTGGAATGTTTATTGTGTAAAGCGCCTTGAGATGACTCTTGTTGTGATTTGGCGCTATATAAATAAACAGAATTGAACCGAATTGCCATAGTGAAGAGAGAGCTGAGCCGGAAGGCAAGCTTTCGATTCACCGGTCGATTTATGTTACTACCCTCACCTATGACCATGAGCTTTGGGTAGTGACCGAAAGAATGAGATCGCGGATACAAATAGCTGAAATTAATTTTCTCTGAAGGGTGTCTGGGCTCTCCTTTAGAGATAGTGTGAGAAGCTTAATCATCTGGGAGGGGCTCGGAGTAGATTCACTGCTCCTCCACATTGAGAGAAGCCAGTTGAGTTGGCTTGGGCATCTGGTTGGGATGCCTCCTGGACGCGTTCCTGGTGAGGTTTTCCAGGCATGCCCAACCAGGAGGATTCCCAAGGGAAGACCCAGGACATGATGGAGGGACTATTGGTGCTTACACATTAGGGTCAGTACAGTCAGGTGCGGGACCAGAATTTGGTTTCACACTTGGGTGACTGACTTTTCTGTTCTGAGGTGACTCTTGTTTTTGAGAACTCCTCTCCAGAGGTACGACTGGAACTGAGGTGACACTACAGACTGATTGGCTGGCAGAAATTTATGCCTACTGCCTCCAACTGGCAAGTAGAATCAGGCAGTAGGGAGATCCCGCATGCATGGTTCATTTTCATGCTGGATGCTGTTGAGTAAACTTCTCTATCTGGAGCATGGAGCTGCCGCTCAGTGGGAACAGGAAAAGAAAGGGAGCTGTGTGTGTGTAGTCCTGTCCTCAGAACAGCGAACCGCACGGGGCTGTCACCCCAGTGAGCCAGCAGGCAGCTGCTCAGTGGGAGGAGAAAGCAGTGTGTGGCCCACAGCAGCGGAGGACAGAGTTTTATGAGGACACACACAGCAAATTAATAAAAGGACCACTCTGAACCACGTGGTTCAGAGTCTCCAAAAGCAACACAGCTCATGCCCACCTTTGTTTAACTTATTATGCAGGACGCCACAGACATTCCTGGTCATCTTAAACGCCGTCCACTGGCTCTGGGATTTCCGCATTCCTGAGAAGTTCTTCGTAACTACATGTGAACACTACACGGCCTGTAAAAGACCGAACTCACGCTATCCTGCCCAGATCGTGCTGACCCTAATGTGTAAGCACAATGTGTTTCTCAGCTGGCCAAGAAACACCTTTGGATTCCCTTCAAGTAGCTGGCCCAAGTGGCTGGAGAGAGGGAAGTCTGGGCCTCTCTACAAAGGCTACCGGCCCCATGACTCAACCCCAGATAAGCGGAGAATATTGAAATATAGATATTGAAATAGATATCTTATCAATCAATCATAGCTTCAATAAAGACCAGGCAACCCAGACGCCAACTACAATGACTGAGAGTGAAGGACCATCAGAAGTCTTTGAAGATGTGAATGTAGCATTGAGAATGATTCCTACGAAACTGAAACCAATGAGGTGATATACACTTGAGTAGTAGTTATTCTTGAGATGCCTAATTTATACTTCTCCATCAGATATACAAGGGAGAGACACACACCCTTTGACAAAGACGTTTTGCTCTTGGACTTCTCCGTCTCCTGGGGAGTGTTGCAAAGCAATTCCCCGCCAGGACAACAGAGGGCGCAGTGTTGTTCTGTGGTATCTTGCCATGTGTCTGGTCCAAGATAGTGTGTTTATATTGTGTTTTTTGTATTTCAGACTTTTTAAACATGGACACATTTGTCTCTCATTCTCCTTCACCTCTTCATGCGCTCGCCACCTCTAAACCCACATTTCTTGTCATTTCCGTTCACGAATAAAATGCTTGCTGCATATTTTTCCACTCCTCCAGTCACGGGGAATTAAACTTTCATGTTTTTAGAGTTTTTTCGCGAGGTATTCTTCAAGCTGCTCTGTAAACACCTCTAGATATCTTAAGCTCTGTCCATGTTTTTGAGGGCGCAATGACGGCGCTGTTGACGACAGTGGCATCCTGACCAATCACAAGCTTGCAATCTCCGTCTCATTGGACGGATGTTTAGAAAACAGAGCTTGACTCTGTCCGTCCTTGTGAGCCTTCTAGAGAACCCTCGATAAGACGGATAATGGTGTTGCGTGCGTCCGTCCCGACGCAGACGGAAAAGTATGAATTAGGCTTAAGAGCATAGGCATTCATGAGAAACATTACCCACCATGGAACAGAAGGTTGGAAACCAAAATCAAGGAAGCATATAGAGAAGTGATCCAACTATCAAAGCTCCAGAAATGTACAAGAAAAACAGGACCCAAGAACTACAGCCAGATAGATACCCATACCCATACCGGAAGCACTGGAAACTGCCAAACAAAGGTTCCAAGCCTTAGCCAGCCACCTAAAGAGATACACAAGAGAAAGTGAATCCAGACAAATAAACTGGCTCCTCTCAACCCAACCAGATTAAGTGTACTCTCAGTGGCAGGCTAATAACATTAAAGCAGAACCACCAAGGCTAGAGACTGAACAGTACTGGAAGGGCATTTGGGAGAAGGAGGCAATGCAAAGTGGCTACCCTCTCTAAGAGAAGACCACAGCAACCTCCCAGTGCAGAAACCAGTATCCATCACTGTGGGAGACATTCAAGAAAGAGTCTCGGGTATGAAAAACTGGACAGCACCGGGGCCTGACATGATCCAAGATTACTAACTTTTAAAGATCAATGAACTCCATGAGTGCCTAGCAGTACAAATGAACCAGCAGCTAAAGGATGGGACTCAACCTGAATGGCTAACTGAATGGTGCACAATTCTGATCCTGAAGAACCCCTCAAAGGGTACAGTCCCACCCAACCATCGGTCAATTACCTTTCTCGCCAAAACATGGAAGCTCATGTTAGGCATCATAGCGACTAAGATAAGTGGGCACATGGATCGATACATGAGCACAGCACAGAAGGGCATCAGTAGAGAGACACCAGAGGAGCCAAACACCAGCTGCTGATAGACTGCCCAAGACTGCAAAAGCAGACACACCAATCTGTGCATGGCCTGGATTGATTACAAGAAAGCCTGTGACACAATGCTGCACTCGTGGATCGTTGAATGCTTGGGGGTGTACAACACCGACAGCAGTCTGAGAGCCTTTATTGCAAACTTATTGGGGCAGTGGAAAACCACCCGTGAGGCCAATTGCAAGCCAGTTGCACAAGTCTCCATCAAACGTAGCATATACCAAGGAGACACACTGTCCCCGCTGCTGTTCTGCATAGGTCTGAAACCCCTCAGCCAAATATTCAACAAGACTGGCTATGGATACTGACTCAAGAATGGAACCACAATCAGCCGCCTCCTCTATTTGGATGACATAAAGATGTACGCCAAGAGCAAGTGAGACATTGATTGACTGATCCACATTACCAGGATCTACAGCACTGACACTGGAATGTGATTCAGACTTGAGAGGTGTGGTCGGATGGTAACAAAGAAAAGGAAAATAGTCCACACAGAAGGGGTTTCTCTCCCAGAAGGAACAATAACAGACATTGGGGACAGCTACAAGTATCCCACAAGCAAATGGCAACCTCGATGAGGCCGCAAGGAAAGGAGCTACAGCCAAATACCTACTATGAGTAAGGCAAGTCCTAAGAAGTCAACTCAATGGAAAGAACAAATCAGAGAAAAAAACTGCTATGCCCTGCTAGTAATCAAATATCCTGCAGGAATAATAAGCTGGCCAAAGGAAGGAATACAGACCACAGATGTTAAGACACAGAAGCTCTTAACCATGCATGGAGGGTTCCATCTCAAATCCAGCACCCTGAGAATGTACAGTAGCTGTAAGGAAGGGGGCCAAGAACTAGTTGGTGTGAGAACCATTGTTCAGGATAAAACAAGATCTATCCCTGACCCTAACCCCAATAGATGACATGCTTAGTGAATGTCCCAGTCAACGGTGAACAGACAAGGAGGCACTGGAAATACCACTGTGGGAGGACAAACCCACGGTCATCGGGACAGTAACCTCCAAATTGGAGGAGTGGCTAAAGCAGATCCCAGGAAAAGCATCAGACATCTCAGTAAAGAAAAGAGCAGTTCAAGGAACATCTAAGATACTGCGCAGAACGCTCAAGCTCCCCGCAGGCCTCTGGTAGAGGACCCAAGCTTGGAAGGATGAGACCACCCGCAGAGGGTGAGATGGGGATTTTTATGAACAGTATGTTGCAGAAGAAAGGTTTGCATTTAAAAATAATGTAGATTTAATTTGCTTTATCAGGTGTTTTTAGTTGTTGTGGCAATACTGACTAGGTGTTTCCAAATGTGCTCCCTCAGAACAGGACATCTATCATTTTCTGTCCTGGTTGAGCCAGAGATGATTTACTCCAGTACAGCCGACTCACCTACATACGCTGCTTTATTTTTTACAGAGCCCTAATACAGTTTTGATGAGATTTTCCCATTTTGTAAAGGCTGCATATTTCACATGATTAATAGGATGATAATGCAGGATCAATCCAATAAAATGGTATCAAGTCTAATCCAGCATTAACCAGCAGACAAGGGACATGAACTACAGTCACCAGCGTTACTGGTCCTATTCTGTGAAGGAAGAGCAGAAACCATGTGTTTAGACAAAAACATTTAATTTGTAACCAAATTTCTAATATTATTGTAAATTGTGTGCATGTGCATCTATGTGTGTTAAGGGCTGTAAACATAAAATGCATCCATGTTTCCCTGTGAGCAGCTGCTGATGGCCAGTTAAGCTGGGGGAGAGTTAAAGGAGGGTGTAGTGATGTAGAGCGCAGACAGCAGGCTGCTCAGCTCAGGCTGGAACTCCTCAGCAATGGTTGCTTAATCTGTTTCACAGAACCTGGCTCCACATCTGGCCTGCTCCTGTCTGTCTGCCAGACATGGCCAGAAGAGGCATAACCTCTACATAAACAAACGTCAGTCCTGCTGACATTCACTCCAAAGCTTTCTAATATCAAAGAGTTTACAGTCAACCAAGTATTAACCGTTCAATGGCTTCAATAACCAGTTAAACACATTTTGGAAAATGTGCATCCCTAATATTGAAACGATATAGAAAACAGAATTAAAACAGAAGATATCCTATAAAGACCCTAACCCTAAAAACACCACATTTTTACACAGCGATCCTACCCAGCATTAATTACAATTTATAACAAATGGTTATCCTAACAGTAATAAAAACACAAAATCCCAACTGTGAAAAAAAATGAAAAATGTATTACAAAACTAATCCTAACAGTAATAACAATGCAGAAAGTCAAAGGAGCCATATCATGGAAAATCCACTTTTTACCAAGTGATACAGTCATTTGCTCATGAAAAATACCCCGAACCTGTTTTTGGCTACATTCGTGCATTTTATTGTATCAGCTGCAAGTTTTCAGATTCTGAGCTGGCACTTGCAAACGCAAATATGGACAGTTAGTGCATCATCAGGCCCTGCTCCTGCAGGCATGGACAGGTTAATTTCATGCTGCTGAGAATATGCCCTTTATGTTACAGATGATTGCTTCAAACCTCCACCGGTAGCAGAGTGGATATTCTGCCAAATTACTCCTGCATTAGGAACAAAACCCCTCCGTAAACACCATGCGTCCTGTCTACAAAGATGCTTGTGATGGCCAGCACAGGACATGTATGTTTGGCGACTGTTGTTTTGTAACAGACCAGTGATGTGCGGTCAGAAGAGGCAGGGGAGGCACTGCCTCCCTTGTCATCATGACAAATAAAATATTGATAATGATTTAATATAAAGTCAATGTGTCCATCACTGCTCTATATATAAGTCTGCTGTATGATTTCATCATGTTTATGGTTAAATTCACTGAATTTGACGGTTTCCCGATTAAATATGCATGCAAAAGTAGGATGGGAGAGAGAAATGAGCCTGTCGCCCCTCTCCCTGAGCTGCCCTGCACAAACTAACTGACTCAGGCAGAGCAGATGCGCCAACTCTCAGAGTTGCCTCTGTTCTTACAGAGCAGCGTCACACACACTGACTGAAACAGGAAGTCGGTGCATACTCACTGCTGTCTGTCTTTAGATCACCAACATACATGTTTTATTGCACATGTTTATTTTTATGTTCATGTATTTAGCAGACGCTTTTGTTCAAAGTGATTTGCAAGTGATAATGAAGCCAGCAGGTTGCCCTCGAGGCTAACAACAAACATCATTCAGTCAGTCCTAGGTTGCAGTGAGGCAGCATGATGAATCAGAGGGAAGTGAACATGGAGTGGACAGTAGAGTGAGGGGATGGGTGCAGGGAGGGTGCTAGTTTAGAAGATGCTCTCTGAAGAACAGGGTCTTCAGGAGTTTCTTGAAAATCAACAAGGAAGCCCCTGTTCTGGTAGTGCTTGGTAGGTCATTCCACATCTGTGGAACGACACATGAAAAGAGTCTGGATTGTCCTGAGTGTGGTGTAGGCACTGCTAGCTGACGATACTTTGATGACCGAAGTCAAATTTGCCCTAATATTAAATAATATTTTACTTTCGTTGCTAGTGGTTTGTTGAATAAATTAAAATTGATTAAATTAAAACCAAGAAAATTTCATTAAAGGTAAAACATAAAATAAAAGGTTTTCATTTTGGGGTCATACATTTGTAAGTCTGACTCCAGAGCACCCAGTGCATCATGAACCTCACCGCAAAAAAACAAACAAAAACAAAAAAAGAAACCATCATCCCTGCTCAATGGTCAAATTTCCTTGTGGGGTCACACCCATTAGGACAGTGGGAGGGTTAAACGGAAAACTTAAATCAGCTTTTATGAGGGTTAGTTTCCATTGGAGGTCACCATCTGTGATTCCTAAACAAAGTTAATCCTTCCAACATTCAACACTGTTATATGTTTGTCTTGAAAGTATGATGTGATAGAATGGATTTTAGTTCCAGTTTTTCAAAACTTACATAATGTTATAGATAAAAAGAACCTACTGGTTTGTTGTCTTCATCCTCTGAGGACTCTGAATTCTCCTCTTCCTCTAGAAACTCCACATCTGACTCCCCCGGTGCAATGGGAACAATCACGGTGAGGTTTGGGTTGGTCATGTAGCTGTCCCCTTCTGGTATAATAGACTTCTCTCCATAATTAGAAAATATTCCTCCATTACTTTCCGCGTGATTTCCAGCCAACCCGATTGCCTGGTTGGCTTCTTTAGCTTTATGTTTGCGACCTCTCACATCGCGATGGAAGAGGCTGACTACACTCCTGATGAGCCAGGTAATGCCACTGTGCATGCGGGCGATGGCGATCTGGATATTATTCAAATCTCCGTCCTCATCCGGAGCAGAGAGGTTGTCAGAGCTGAAGGAACTGAGCAGCAGGGCAAGGAAAAGGTTCAGCACCTGAGGACAAATAATTTGATAAATATTAAACATTTTTATATCAAATCATATATACACATATATAAATGTGTGTGTTTGTGTGTGCGTGCATGCATTTTTAAGTATGTAGGTTTATGTCTTGCTTTTGGTGAACCCTAGGCTTTAGATTTGAGGACAAGTGAACATAGTGCCAGACAGGACAGGATGCTCCATATATTCTGTCAGCACTGGCAAATCCTGCCCTGTAATTCAGGAGGATATTCTACAAAGAAATTCTTGCACACATATGGATCCAGCAGCTCCAGCCACCCTGAAGTCAAAGTTCAAGCCCTCAAAGTAATCTGCCCGCTAGCTTAGCGAGTGGCATATCATCTGCATACGTGTGCGCTTACACTTCCTGAGTGCATGTAAGTTGTGTTAGTGATTTTTAGCCACTGAGCAGTTCGGAGACAAGGAGAAAAGGAAATGATGAAGTGTTAAATTCCTTCTGACTTTCTCATAAGCATCATGGACAATCCTCCAACATAAACGGCTGCTCCTTGATTAAAGGATTAACATACACAGACCATTTATGTGTCATATTCTGCAGTTTATGTAAACAACAGAATCACATCTAATTTGGAGCTGCATAAGATTTAGTTTAGATACAGTTTGATTTTATTTCTGAGGTAAAAAGTCAGCATTTTCACCTACCCATAGGACCAGTAATAATGAACCTGGGACCTTCAGTAAGTTTTAGCTACTTCTTGTCGTCAGAGTTCAAGTTACTCTAGATTGGCTGATTATTCATTTGGCCACAAGATGTTCAATGTTTTAAACAAATACCAATATTTTTAATTTATTGTGTATTTATAAATCTTGTTGTGCTAATTATGTAGTTTGTTAGTGTTTTGACAGAAGTAGGTGGACAGAAAAACAAGGCCTGTTCTTTTTTTACACCATTTAATGTAAAGAAAGTTGTCAGGTAGATCCGTTTTTCTAAACAATGCCTTGATACAGCAGAAATGTCTGCCTTCAAAAATAAGCTAATTTTAACACTTAAAGTGACAGTGTGTATTTTTCCTGGCGATAGGGGGCAGTAGATACCTACATCGTTGCGAGCAAGCAGTATTTTTGTGTTGGAGTAAGACCTTACCAACTGATGCCCATTAGGGTCAAAAAGCCCTGGGAAGTGCAAACTTGAGCAAAATAAGCACATCAGACCCCCTTTCATCACTGGCAACAAGTGAAGAGGTAAATGTGTAAAACAATATTTAAGAATGACGAAAGTTTTGTAACCGTTACAAATCAGTAAATGCATTTTGTCCTCATGGGCTCCCATAAAAGGAAACATGGCCTTTAACATGGTGTCTCCCAGAGACTTAGACCCATGTGTTTGAGACCAGATTTTTGAGGTTATAGGTTACAAAGCTGCCAATATTTTTCAACAACTGGGCATCATTTCGTTCATTTTCGATAACATATTGATGGATATTTCTGGAAATTAATGGTAAAAATTACACATTGTCATTTTAATTGGAGTACTACACAAAAGATGTCCACGTTGTCAGAACTGGGACACTGTATCAGACGAAAGGTTAACTTGACATGGATCAGAATACACTCATATGAGCATTTAATAGATTTATTTACCAATGTATGCTCACAAAAGGAACCAGCATTTATTTCTTAAAATGCAATTTTGCATTTAACACTGCAGTATTTTAGATTTTGATAGTATAGTTAAGGTCTAAAATAGAAAAGGTTTTATGGTTGCTGGCATGCAGATACAATTCTGAGAATAGGATTAAATGAGAGAAAAACAGTTAACGCCAAAGTAGCGGAAGGCATGGTGATAACAGGTGTTTGAACAACATCCAGGAAGTGCCCCCCCCCCCCCCCCCCCCCACACACACACACACACACACAAAGCTAGCAGAACCTGATAGTAGCACATGAACAGCTTATTTGCAGACATATTTCCTGGTAAATTTGTCAAGTTAAGGATATTAAACCTAAATTGTGTTTAATAAAACAGCTGATTATGTGGGTGGAAGAATGAATGAATCGTTTCAGTGGAACTGAGCGACAGCAGCTACAGACTGTCCAACTGATTAACCCTTTATTAACAGAAACAGCTGCATGCAACGTAACGCTTGGAAGGACAGGAAGAACACTGTGGCTTTAGCTAATCCTTATCTGTACAGTACTTAGATCACAATTTTCCCCAGAGCTTTATTCATCAGTGGTGGATAAAACATTCATCAGATTTATAAATTATATATTTGAAAATAAAAACATGTTTGATTAAAGAAGATCAGGTGTTATTTCTTTAATTCTAGTTCTAATCTCTGTTCTAAATGCGACATTAACAATCCTCATGGCTGCAACGGGATCCCATGTTTACATGTGACATCATCATTTGGATTTGGCATCATTAGAGCTGGTTGTGTTGATGTCTCTGGTTATTAAACTAGAGGTAACGGAGGCTCAAGGGTTAGGATTTCGCCCTGTAATTGGTGGGTTGCAGGTTCAAACCCACGCTGAGCTCTGTTAGTCTTTATGTCCTTGGGCAAGACACTTCAGTCAGTGGAACTGGTGGTGCCTGCGCCTCGCCTCCGTGAGTGTGACCTAGGCCAACTGTGGCTACAGTGTAGCTCATCACCATCAGTGTGTGTGTGTGTGTGTGTGTGTGTGTGTGTGTGTGTGTGTGTGTGTGAGGAGAATATATGTATGTGAGAGTGACCAAATGAATTATGGTTTACACGACCCCTCATTGGTAAGTGAGATCTTGCAGAGACAGTGATCAAATAAAATTACTATACATACTATACACTACTTTACAAATACAATTACTATACATACTATAAACTACTTTACAAGTAAAAGTACTCCAAATCAGTGATCAAATCAATATATGTGTTGTCTGATTTGGAGTAACTTTATTTACAAATGTTTACAAGCTAAGAGGGGTTGAGGACCAACAGAACTTTAAGACAAAGAGGAAATTATCTCTGTCTGACCCCCAAAACAAGTTCTTATCTGAATCTGGTGCCCTTGAGCCTGTGAGGCAGAAGTGAATACTCCCCCTCAGAAGAAATGTGGAATGCTGCCGTCGCCATGGCAACTCTGTCTCCCTATCCCAGCCTGGGTAGGACTGCGACCGAAGGCCGTTGAATCGTTCCAGGAGTCACTGTGCTCTCTAAAACCCAACTATCTCCTCCCCCTGTCCAAACAGAGGTGAAGAGCGCTGCTCATTGCGGCTGCATGCACTGATGTGAGGAGAGTCCCCAACCCTACCTCCCCACCTAGTGGACACTTATGTTGTGTGATGTCTGAAGTCTGTTGCATTTCTGTCTGAGGTGTTTTTTGCATAGAAAAGCTGCCCTCCCTGTGGAGGGTAACACTGAAGTGTCTTTTTTTCCTCCACCTGACTAAATCCTCATATAAACCCTATGATCTCTGTTAAGGTAGCGCGACTCGGGTTGCGAATGACCACAGTCACCAATTCTTGTCATGTGTCTATATGTATGTATGTCTGATCTCAGAATTGTGTGAACTGAAACTCTAATTTCCCTCTGGGATTAATAAAGTATCTTTGAGTTGAGTTGAATTGAATGTAAGGTACCATTTGCAAACAAATATGGGGTGTGAAATACCTAAGCAAAGTGTGTGCAAATTGTTGCCTCAATTTAATTGGGTGCTTTCTTTGGGTTGCTTTTTATAGCAAAAAATTAAAATTGTAAGTGCATAAATCTGAAAAAGAGCATCTAAAGCAGCAGTGCTGGGTATGTAACACTAGCTAATGCTAAAGTGTGGATATAACTGGTTTGTAGTGTTTAGTTTTGAGACAAGTGAAGGCCAGCAGACATTTAGATTACTGGTGTTGAATCATGTTGTGTGTAGAACCCACCACTAGGTTTCCTATGACCATGACCAGCATGAACACCAGGATACAGAGCGGCTGCCCGGCCACTTCCATACAGTCCCACATGGTCTCGATCCACTCGCCGCACAACACCCTGAACACGATCAGGAAGGAGTGGAAGAAGTCTTTCATGTGCCAGCGAGGCAGCTGGCAGTCAAAGGAGATTTTACACACACAGTCCTGGTAGTTCTTCCCAAACAGCTGCATTCCCACCACAGCAAAGATGAAGACAATGATGGCCAACACCAGGGTCAGGTTCCCCAGTGCGCCCACAGAGTTACCAATGATCTTGATCAGGGTGTTGAGGGTGGGCCAAGACTTCGCCAGCTTAAAGACTCTTAACTGGACAGGGAGAAGAAGGTCAATAAATCAAGTTCATAATACAAGTTAAACAATGTAAAATAATCAGTTAAAGAGTTCAAGATTATTGGTACCAGTCTGAAAGATCTCAGGACAGAAAGTCCCTCTACATTGGACAGACCCAGTTCCATCAGACTGAGGCAGACAATGATGCCGTCAAAGATGTTCCAGCCCTGCTGGAAGTAGTAATAAGGATCCAAGGCAATCAGCTTAAACACCATCTCAGCGGTGAAGATCCCTGTGAACACCTGAGGAAAACACACAGAGAAAAGATGCAGCGAGGAACAAACATTACTCATTAAAAACCCTAAATCCAACTGGACAAGTAATGCTTTGGTTTTAACTTTGCATTTATTAAAGTGGATGTGCAGCGTGGTGAAAGTGAAGGATGACAGAGCTGAGGAGTGTTTGTTGTAATGATCAACACAGCTGGTGCTGTCCTGGGTGTATTTATTTTTGTTTAACAAACTAAATAGTTCAGCCATTTCCCTGCAAATAGTCAATGTTGTGTGGACGCGCAGATCATGTCTATGTTGAGTCAGTCGGTCCAGACCACATCTGAAGGATGTCCAAACTCGGTTTTTGCACAGTGTCAAAGGCACATGTTCTCGTGGTTATAACATAATGATGCATGGTATCATACACCATATATCATTTTATTTTAACAACTGATAGGCAATCAACCTGATGTGGTCACTTAATTAAGTTTGGTTTACTCCTTGAAAAACATTGAAATACGCTACAAAAGCCATGTGAAATGTTTTATTTTGAGGTACTTCAATCATGGATGTCATTTTCACTTAAGAAGTGGAGGGGACACGGGGGGGGGGGGGGGGGGTATCTTTACAGAATGCTCCAATGGGAAACAGACTTCAACACAAACGGTTGTTTTCGGCTTGGTCAACCAGTGTCAATTTAATATAGCGTAATATTGTTGGTGGATGGTAAAAAGTGCAGGGGTCAAAACTTGACTTTGTAAAAAGTGGTGGGGGGGGTGATTTCAATGACTCATTAGTTTACTGTTAGAATGTGGAACAAAAACAAAGATTTAATGGAAAAAAAAGTATTCTTAAAACCAACATTTTATCTATCATCTGATGGAATAATCATATTTCATTTATTGTTGCTATTGAGATGTTAAATGTGTGTATATATATATATATATATATATATATATATTTTTTAATCATGAAGAAGGAGTAAAGGAAGTGAAAACTAGTGGGTACGCAAATGAAATTATACAAAACACATATAAAATACTGTTCATTTGTTTTAATTAAAGGCTTTAAGATATGAACTTAATTAGTTAAAATCACCCGACATGGAAGGTTAAAGTAATAAGAACAAACTAGCTCTTAAATATTTCCCACCAAGAAATAAAAACCAGGCCTAAAACACAACCTGTGACACAGCCTCATCGTCGCAGCTATAAAACACACGATGATGACCCCAAACCGTTTTATCTGCTCATGTATCACCTGACAGCACTCTGGAGGAGGTGTGTTAATGTAGAAATGTTCCAGCTCCTATCATTTAAAAGGCCTCTCACCAGATTGCCCACTGACAGCATGGTGTTGAACTCATCGGTCATGGGGTAATGCTCCAGAGCCATGAAGAGGGTGTTCAGCACTATACAGATGGTGATGCCAAGATCCAGAAAGGGATCCATGACCATGAATTTCACATATTCCTTCAGCTTCAGCCACCAGGGGCAGCCGTCCCAGATCAAATACTTCTTGGCAAACGAGTACCAGCAAGGATGACACTTCTGCCTGGATTCTTCCAGCTCTGTGAGGAGAAACCAACGTTTACTCTTTCTTAGTGTCACACAGTGGAAAAGTTTGGATTTAGTTTAAGTAGCATGATTTGTGTTTTATTGTTGACATGCTTATTTTGTGTTTTGAATGGTTTTTCCCTTTGTGGTACCTCCCAGAGACACTAATTAGAACAAATGGGAACAGGTGTGGAATGCCCACAGGTGCAATGGACTCAAAACGAGGTATAAAAGGAACTGAGGAAAGAGTCCAGGAGAGCAGCAGACACCAGAGACATGCATGAGGTCTGGTAGTCACCTGGACGGTGACGTCTCGGGCAAGGACACGAACGCCCGACCACCCTGGAATGCAGTCGGCACCTGGAGCACCATCCCAGGATGTGGACAAGCGACCAAGTGTGGAGGATTGTGGGTTGCCCTTTCCTCCCCCATGTGAGTGGTGCAATTTTGGTGCTGGTGCCTCTGCGTCTTGTTAGGGCCTTGGGCCGAGGAGGGCGTGACGTGTCCAAGGAGCGGAGCTGTGCCAGGGGGCTGCAGAGAGACTGGCGGTGTGTGCAGCAGCCAGCGGGTGAGGGGACGATGCTGGAGCCATGGCGGCAGCACACAGACAGGTTGCTGCAGGAGGTCGACTTTGTGCCTGACAGCCAAAGGACAAGGTGGGGCAGACTGGGTCCCAGCTACGTGGGTCAGCTGGAGCCAAGAGGTGGCTCCTTGGACACCGTCCCGCCCCTGGTGTTGCACAGGATGTTTTAGACTGTTTTTAGGACTGCTTTTGTGTTTTTACTCCTTCAGCCTCTAAAGACTTTGAACTTTTGGCGTTTTTGCTCCTCCAAATGGTCTGTTTTAGAGTTAAGTGGTTCCCCGGCCTGTTCTTTGGGCCATGAGTCGCTTGTTTCCCCCTTTGTATCTGGAACCTGCAGCCGTGGACGGGCTGCTGCGGGGTGACATTAGCTGGAGTAAAATAATATGTGACATTCTCTCCCTGCTTTTTATAAAAAATCGAATACAGTTTAAAAAATGGGATTTTTTTTTAGTAGTTTGGTTATTTGAAACTCAAAATGTTTAAGCAAATTTTTATTTTTACACTAAAGTTTTGCTAAAACCTGCAGGTTAGTACATTTTATCATTTAAATGATAAATGACCCGCACTTGTCAAGAGTAAGGACTCCAAAGCGCTTTACACTACAGTGTATCATCCATTCACACACTGATGGTGATGAGCTACGATGTAGCCACAGCTGCCCTGGTGCTCACTGACAGAGGGGACCAAGATCACAGAGAAACCGTTTTTGCTTGTTTGAAGTGTGATTGGATGCTCGGAGTTTAGCATGCAAGCTAAATGTGAATCTACCCCTTAGAATTAGCTGCATTAGCTTCTGATAATAGAGGGGGAAATGCTTGGATTAGAAAGCCTGACAGATCTGCACTAAAAATTAGCATTCATGGACTCACCCATCTTGGCTCAAGACGGGGAAAGCTGTTGGTGATTTAGCATCCAGCAGAGAGCAGGGAACGTGTTGCTTAGTAGAAGCTAATCGTTAGCATAACAACTTCACAACATGGCAGAACTCCTTCAGGCTTGCGTTATTTGTGGAGATAAAATGTTAACGTTGCAGAGCTAACAGAGTCAGTGGTAGAGTGGTGTTGCTGTTATCCAGAGGCGAGATGTCCAAATATCAGGAAATAAGACTCTAAAACCTGTCTGATGCTCACCTCTCATCTGATGCACTTCTACCTCCTGAAACAGGAGCGCCAGAGCTTTTTCCCCACAGAGATAGATTCACAAGGCTTAGAGACCATTGTACGGGGTGAAAAAAATCAGGGAACTTTGTCTTTAATAGTTTGGTTATAAAAACTTGCATGTCCTAAATCAAATCTAAACTATTTTGTTGCCATAATCTGCCGATGGTTACTGGAGAATTGTTCTAAAAAAATGTGTGTAAGAAACATTTTTCTTTTTAGATGTGAAGTGATCGATTAACTGTTTTAGTTTGGAAATGGACGCACCCTCCATGGCATCACTAAGGAAGCTGACAGAGCTGTGGGCCCGTTTCCTGCGCACTGAAGTGGGCCTGGTGACCGTGGGGGACGGCTGCAGGAGAACTCTGGGAGTTGTGTCTCCTGTTTCACTGGGTTTCTGGGAAATAAAAGCAAAAACATGTTTTTTTATTTATTTGGTAAATTAATGACGTACATAAATGTGATACTTTTCCTGTCATGTTATCAGACAGTCCTCCATCACTCACTGGGTCCCCCCTGACTCTCTCCATGCCGTGAGCCGGTATGGACGATGGGGTGAGGAGTCCCATAGTGGCGCCTCCGTTCTGGTCTAGAGAGATGTTCAGTCGGCCGTTGACATTAAGGATGGGCGTTAAAACCTGAGAGCAGTGGCTTCTAACACTGCCCGTCCTCTTCTTCCAGGGTGTTGCAGTAGAACTGGTGCGACTCCTGAAGACGTCCCCGTGGACGCTGTTCTCATCATCCCCAAACTCCGCTTCTGAGTTGATTCGAGTACGGAATGAGCTGAAGATGCTGTTCTGGCTTCCTCTCCTGGTGCTAAGAGGGTGAGAGGAGAGCGTGGCAAGCAGAGGGTGGGGTGGCAGAGGGGACAGAGGGGGCTACAGGGACGCACAGGTGATGCATCAGCTAGGACAGCTAAAACCATCTAGACTGTGTTTGATGTGAGCTGTAACACACCACAACTTCATCCACAGGATCCAGCATCTCCTCCACATCTTCCACTGCAGTCTCCTCAGAAAGAGTCCGATGGGACCGTCTTCTCCTGCTGCTGCTGCGCCGTATACTTCCTGTCTTCAGACAGAAGGGGGACAACTCTGGGGACAGAACTGAATCTGTCTCCTGTGCTTGTCTTTTAGCTGCCAACTTCAAAAAGAAAGAAATTAAATCACAAAAGATAAGGATTAAGTATGGTCCGCCTTAAGCTGAAGACCCTGCGCCTACTCTTTGCTCTCGTCTGAGATGCTCCATGGCCAGCTGGAACTCCCTCTCTTTCTGCCAGGCCTCAGCGATGGTTGCCTGATTCTGCTCCTCATAGGCCATGGCCACCACTGCCAGGATCAGGTTGACCAGGTAGAAGGAGCCGAGGAAGATCACCAGCACAAAAAAAACCATGTAGGTCTTCCCAGCAGAGCGCAGAGTCTGAGAAGATCATCAGTGATGTTGAATCAAAAACCCGGGTTTGGGTAGTTCGTAATGTTTAGGACAAACAGTGTTGGGGAGTAACTGAATAATACTAATGATGAGTAACTGTATTCAGTTACAGTTACTATTTTTAAACATTGTATTTAGAATAGTTACTTTCATAATACCATTGGAATACTTGTGTGTTTTCCACTTTCCACTTGAAGGACGAATAAATACGTTTCCCTGCGGTACCGACACACATTGGGACATTTAGTAGACTTAAATGTTGATTTTAAAAGGAAGTATTCCAAGTATTTCGAATACAATATCAGGATTAAGCAAAGTAATGTGTTTTAAAGTAGTATTCTGTAACTAAATACATTTACAAAGTATGCTCCCCAACACTGAGAACAGACAACATAAAAACGTAATCAGAACCAATTCCTGCAACGTTTGGGTTCGTTTTCTATTTGGATTCAATTACTTTTTCTGTCAGGAGTTACTGCACGTGTCATTCCCATCAAACAGAGGAAAAAGTAATTTATCAATGTAAATACAACTACACACAAAAGACTCATTATTAATGTTCCTCTAAATATGTGATAGCCCTCAGTGGCTGCTCTGAAGTTCTCCCTGTACAACAGAAAGTGCACCTGGTGAAATAGCTCCTCCCAGTAGTCTTGGGTCATAAGTCGAAAAAGTGCCAGAAACGCCCAACCAAAGGTGTCAAAACTTGTGTAGTCATAGTTTGGGTTTCTTCCTACTTTTAGGCAGTCAAACCCCTCAGGACACTTCCTGTAACGCACACGTAAACGAGAAGACAAAGACAGATTATTAGAGAAGTTAAGTGATTAAAAGGTGAAAACACTCCAATCAAGACGAGGCAGGACTGTTAGCATGCGCACCGCTAAACTAAAGGTACCAGCTCCCTACATGTTCTCTTCCTGCCTTTTGAATGCACAGCAAAGGTAGAGATAACAGTAAGTGTGTGCAGTGCTTTTACCAGTTTATCAACTGAAGAGGGCACTTGAACCACGTTTCATCCAGAGGCACTAAAATGCACCACAGTAAAGGGATTACACTGAGCCAGATGGATATCAAATTGCAATTGAAACATTTTCAGCTGAATGCCTCCGTCCCTGAGCTTCATTGTCAGTGCAGCGGCGCTACTGCAAATATTTAAGTCCAGCAGCTGAGCACAAGCTGGGCTGCCATGTCACTGTCAGTGTGGAATAATTTCATAATGGCTGACAAACATCTGGGTGGCAGAGCGCTGCTGTGAGAACAGCTGTAGAGCTCACCGGACAGCTAAGCAGAAAGTCTGTCTGATATCCAGGACAGGGCCGTAAAAACGCCTTCCTGTCAGGAGAAGATCTGTTCTCCTCTTCACTCAGAGGCTAAACACAGAACCTGCGGCTCCTCTGGGGGTTTGAACAGCGAAGGCTCGGTGTTTCTCCTAATTTCATTTAGATCATTTATACTGCCATGATTATCTGTTTCAAGAAACCTTAAAAAAATAACAAATATACACCTCAGTTCAAAATCTTAAAGCTGGGGAGCCTGGTTTAAATATTTTAAGCAGCTTACAAATGCTTAGATGTGACTATCTGACCCTATTCTATGATATAAAGTAAATAATCATTCATAATTCACATTCCCTCTAAATCCCTCCCCTGGCCTCTACAGCAAAACACATAATTAAAGTTAATATTTTGCCCATCTCCATTAGGCAGGCGTCATCTGTTGCCATTTAAAAAAAAACAGAGGTGTGACCAAGTCACTCCTTTGCAAGTCACAAGTGAGTCACAAGTCTTTCCAGTCAAGTGTCGAGTCAAGTCCAAGTCAAAGACTACCAAGTCCAAGTCGAGTCCAAAGTCAATGTTGTGGAAGTCCAAGTCAAGTCCAAGTCCTTAACTTTAATATTTCAAGTCATAATCAAGTCATCTGTCCAACTTCCATTTAATGACAATGATGATAAATAAATTCCAGAAATAAAGCTTCGTTTATTTACTCAAACAAGCAGGAAGTTCAACCAAAACTGATTATCAACAAAGTGCTGCTGCGTTCAGCCGTACGAGATCAAACCCAGAACGAAGAATGATTTGTGACTTTTGTCCATATCCTGCCACTTTTGTGCTAAAATATCAAATATGTTCAAGTCATCATCAACTCAACAGATGCAAGTCAATTCAAGTCGCAAGTCATTTGCATTCAAGTCCGAGACAAGTCGTAAGTCTTTTAGATTTTATCAAGTCAAGTCAGAAGTCATTAAAATAATGACTCGAGCCTGACTCGAATCCAAGTCATGTGACTCCAAGTCATGTGACTCGAGTCCACACCTCTGTGAAAAACTGTTGAAGACTTATTTATACTTCACAGTTTTTATTACTCCTAGTTGACTCGATTTTTAATGCATTGTTTTTTTGTGTTTTCTTATGTTTTTAATTGACTATTTTAATTTTGTTGTTTTTATCCAGTATGTCTATGTTCAGCACTTTGGGCAGCATCGTTGCATTTAAAGTGCTGTACAAATTTATTTGATTTAATCTGATTTGATCATTTACATGAGCCTAGAGCGTTGGCAAATAAAGTTATGTATCCACAAGAGGGAGCTGTCAATCAATGAGAATGCACCCCCAGTTCCCAGCATGCACTAACCGTGTGACGGCGGAAGAAGCCAGATGTTTGTAACAGAGCAACTGTAACAAGAACCGAGGTTACAGAGTCTTGACTGCCTTCTACATCTAAAGAAAAATGCAAGCAGTTTAAAAGTCATTCTGCGAAACTCACCGTGAGACAATTATGGCAATCGAGTAGAGTTTACATTATGCCGGGATCACACTGTGATTTCAGTGAGGCAGACTGCACGACGTCTCGCTCCAGCAGGACATGCTACGTCATGAGCTCACCTACCGAAAGCATACGTCACTAAGCAGACCACTAACCAGAACAAAGCTGAAAAAAGAACTGTCGTTAGCACTTCCTAGCTCATTTTCCTCAAAAGGGAGGCATCGAATTTAAAACCCTCGCTTTGGTGTCAGACGTCGGCTGTGGGTATCCATGTCTTCCGGCTAAACAGCTGAGCTGTCTGCTGGACATTCATCCTTCTCATCCTCTATACATGAACACCCACTAAACTACAGAGAAAGTAGCATTGTATCTGCCACAGATTGCTCCAATATCTAAAGTTAACTGTAAATTCTGTCTCACTGGGTTGTGCTCCCCCCCCCCCCCCCCCCCCCCCCCACACACACACACACACACACACACACACTCTCACAGATCACAGAATCACGGTTTTCACAATTCACAAAAATGTTAAGGGCATTTTGAAAACTCCCTCGCACATGTTGTTCCCAACTAGTAGTTTAGGCAGCTGAGATGCTGGCTTAAAGAGCAAGTCACCTCCAAATCAACTTTTTCTTTCTGATAAACTATATAAATGTGTGTCTAATCGTGCTGCAGACACGTGTAATCAATAGTTTTGCACTTTAGTGCATTTTAGTTAAAATTTAAAATTTCAGCCTTAAACTGTCAGTGTTGTGCCGTTGTCAGGTAAAAACTCGACACTGCAGTTGAATTTAAATCCGCCATCGCTGATGGCTAAGAGGTACCCTAGAATGTTAGCTGGTACACTATGATGTCACAATGTCGTTGTGAGCCTGTGTGTGTGTGTGTGTGTGTGTTTATTAGCGGCTCCGCCCTCTCGGCCTGCTAGGCAACAGCATTTGTTGCATTTTTCAAACAGGAAGTGGGAGTGGAGTAATACTCTGGTAGGGGGTGACTTGCTCTTTAAGGAAAGACACGACAGAGAGTCGCTGCAAAGCCTTTAGAAAGCATCATTTAAAAGCAAACTCAAGGGCATGATTCAGTAACTTCCTGGAAAATTACAATCTGAGCATTAAAAATAAAGAATAAAAGATTTATAGGTTTGCGTGTCACCCTTACCAACAACAGCAACACACTGTAAGGGCTTTGTGAAAGCTCTGAGCTGCATTTTCACTTTGTCATATGTTTTATCTTTGAAGACAGCATCCATTTCCTGTCGCTTCTATCCACAGCAGCAGAGCAACATCTGTGCTTTTCCCTCAGTGAGGCTAAAAGTGGCGCGTTTCCATGTGAACAAGGGCAAAAGTTGAAAGCATCTATACAATCAGTCAATAATCCGCAATGCACATTGGCTCTAAGACGTGAGAAGATCAGCATTAGCCTGAACCCTACAGTAAGGGTGACAAAAAACAGCCGGAGCAAATCATTTATTGCTAACTTGTTGACCAGGCTGGAAATAGTTGAATTTGCATGAATGTTTGTTTTGTGTGTGTGTGTGTGTGTGTGTGTGTGTGTGTGTGTGTGTGTGTGTGTGTGTGTGTGTGTGTGTGTGTGTGTGTGTGTGTGTGTGTGTGTGTGTGTGTCATCATAACGTATCCAAAGCTTTAATTTGGAAATCTACTCAGGGATTACTTGTTGGAATACACTCAAAAGATTAAGCATCCTCTGTGTTTTACGTCCTCCATCCTGACCAGCTTAGTATCTTGCCCATCTCCACAGCCAGCCTCAGAAAGTTGCATCAAAAATGTCACAGAAGTTAAAAGGCTGCCTCAATCATTTCCTAACAAAAAAACAAAAGCTACCTCGTAGCTCTGCTAACCTATAATCTGGCAACCAGATCAGGAATCTGTGTCACTGATGTTGTGGCAGCAGTGGGTCTGCAGAAATGTTTAGAAAGGCAACAAACACCATGTGATTAGTAATAATGATACAAAACTGAAATCATTGAAGAAAATAGCCTATTGCAAACCTAAAAAGGAACAGAGTGGCAGATGACGAGTCTAAACACGCTCTGTTGCAGAGACGTGAAGGTGAGACAGCTGCATTCACAGTCTGATCTTACTAACCCACTATTTCAAGAGGTTTAATGACATCACTTCCCCCTCCGAATGCCTTCAAATGCATCCTGATTTTGCTCTGACTTCAACACCAACTGCTGGATCAGATTTTACTTCTTGAGGGATTAAGTTCCTGTGTTTTTTTGGAAGGGAGTGTTTACTAAGCAAGATTAAAAACAGCAGGGTGGCTGCTTTCTGATGCATCATTTTGCAACTATCTTCCTCCACCAAGTTGATCATAAAGCAATTTAAACAGCTTTCTGTTAATTTGAACATGAGGGTAATAAAAATAGCTAACCTGCTTCTCGAAGGTAGCGCTGATTATTACACTTGGGTATTTAGCAGACCCAATATAACCATTTCAGTTTTATGATTGGTTTGTTTGAGGAGGCTCGTCTCTGTGCTTGGACGGTCCTCATCAGGGCCTGGGCAGATGCATGAATATTTGATCGATACTGTGCTTTTTGAAAATGGAGGCCAGTTCTAACAAAGAAAAAGAACTGGACCTAAAATGGAACTCTGAGATACCCCATATCCCCACATGAAGCAAACTGCTGTCAGACCTGCAAGTGTGTTCATGCTTTCGCTGACTTATGAAGTTTAATCCGTTCATATGTGTTTTTATTTGTGAAATGAATGAGTTCTGTGGAGGGTTTTCAAGTGGTAAAATTAAAATTTAATACAAATAAACATTAGGGCTGCATAATACATTGCAAATGTATCGTCATCACAATGTTGGCACGTGTAATACGCATATCGCAAAGAACAGAAAAAATCGCAATGAATGGTCAGCTCAGTTGTTTGCTACTCATATTGCATTTTGTCAATCAAACGGAAGCATGAAGTTTTTGACAAATCAGATAGAGCTCTTCACACATTTGACCGATCAGGTGGGTTCTTATAGGTTAGATGCCCGCCCATAGGCGGACGGCACTTAATTTGAATGGCTAGCAAACACCTGAGTTTGCTTCGTACTTCCCTTTCAGCTGATTCTGCTTTCCCCAGGATCTGCTGATTGCCTTTTCTTGTTCATTTACTTTTTCCCTTTACACAAATCTTTTGATCACAATTTTTGCTTTTCCCATTTTTACTATTTTTTATCCATCCATCCATCCATTTTCAGCCACTTATCTAGAGTTGGTCACGGGGGCAGCAGCCTAAGACAAGAGGCCCAGGCTTCCCTCTCCCCCAACTACTTGGGCCATTTCCTCTAGGGGAATCCCAAGGCTTTCTCTTGCCTTCCCTTGAGACATAGTCCCTCCAGCATGTCTTGGGTCTTCCCTTGGGTCTCCGCCCAGTTGGACGTGCCCAGAAAACCTCACCATGGAGGCGTCCAGGAGGCATCCTGGCCAGTCACCTCAACTGGCTCCTCTCGATGTGAAGGAGCAGTGGGTCTACTCCGAGTCCCTCCTGGATGACCGAGCTTCTCACCCTATCTCTAAGGGTGAGCTCAGCCAAACTGTGGAGAAAACTCACTTCGGCCGCTTGTATCCGCGATCTCGTTCTTTCGGTCACTGCCCAAAGCTTGTGACCATAGGTGAGGGTAGGAACATAGATCAACTGGTAAATCGAGAGCTTTGCCTTCCAGCTCAGCTCTCTCTTAACCATGACATGCTGGTACAACACCTACATCACTGCAGATGCAGCATCAATCCGCCTATCAATCTCACACTCTATTTTTCCCTCACTAGTGAACAAGACCCTGAGACACTTAAACTCCACTTGAGGCAGGACCTCATTCCTGACCCGGAGAAGGCCTTCTACTCTTTTCTGATTCAAGACCATGGTCTCTGATTTAGAGGAACTGATTCTCATCCCAGCCGCTTCACACTCGGCTCTGAACCGCTCCAGCGAAAGCTGGAGATCACTGTCTGATGAAGCCAACAGGACCACATCATCTGCAAAAAGCAGAGACCTGATCCTTAGGCCACCAAAACAGATCCCCTCAAAGCCTTGGCTGCACCTAGAAATCCTGTCCATAAAAGTTCTTAACAGAATCTGTGATAAAGGGCAGCCTTGGCGAAGTACGACTCTCACCGGAAACAAGCTCAACTTACTGCCGGCAATGCCAAGCTCTGACACAGGTCATGCAGGGACCTAACAGCCCGTATAAAAGGGCCTGGTCACTCATACTCCAGGAGTACCCCCCTCATGTTCCCCTGGGGGTGTGGTCGAACACCTTCTCCAAATCCACAAAACACATGTAGATTGGTTGGGCGAACTTCCACGCACCCTCCAGGATCCCCAAAAGGGTATAGAGCTGGTCCAGTGTTCCACGGCCAGGACGAAAACCACATTGTTCCTCCTGAATCCAAAGTTCAACAATCCGACAGACCCTCCTCTCCAGAACCCCTGAATAGACTTTACCAGGGAGACTCAGAAGTGTGATCCCTCTGTAGTTGGAACACACTCTGTGGTCCCCCTTTTTACATAGAGGGACCACTCCCCCAGTCTGCCAATCAAGTGGAACTCCCTCCGATGTCCACGCGATACTGCCACAAACACAGCCCTACAACATCCAGAGCCTTAAGGAACTCCCGGCGGATCTCATCCATCCCTGGAGCCTTGCCACTTAGGAGCTTTTTGACCACCTCAGTGACCTTGGCCCCAGAGATTGGAGAGCCCAACCCAAAGTCCTCAGGCTCTGCTTCCTCACTGGAAGATGTGCCCAGTGGGACTGAGGAAGTCTTCGAATGATTCCACCCACCGATCCACAACGTCCTCTGTAGAGGTCAGCAGCAACACTGTAAACAATGTTGGTAGTGCACTGCTTTCCCCTCCTGAAATGCCGGATGGCAAACCAGAATCTCCTCAAAGCCATGTGAAAGTCTTGATCCATGATCTCACTGAACTCCTCCAGTGCCTGGGTTTTGGCCTTCACGACCACCTGAGCTGCATTCCGCTTGGGCTGCCGGTACCCATCAGTTTCCTCTGGAGTCCAACAGGCCAAAAAAACCTGACTGGACTCTTTCTTCAGCTTGGCAGCATCCCTAACTGCCGGTGTCCAACAGCCAGTTAGGGGATTGCCACCACGACAGGCACAGACAAACTGCAGTGCCAGTCAGCCGCCTCAACAACAGAAGCACGGAACACGGCCCACTCAAACTCAATGTCCCCCGCCTTCCCCGGAACATTTTGGAAGTTCTGTCTGAGGTGGGAATTGAAACTTCTTCTGACAGGAGACACTGCCAGACATTCCCAGCAGACCCTCACAATACGTCTAGGCCTGCCAGGGCTGACCACCCCCCACCATCAAAGCCAAGTCACCACCAATGTGTCAGTTGACAGCTCCGCCCATCTCCTCACCTGAGTGTCCAAGACATAAAGCCGCAGATCAGATGAAAGGACTTCAAAGTCAATCATCGAACCACGACCTACGGTATCCTGATGCCAAGAGCCCATATGGATGTCTTTATGCTTGAACATGGTGTTCATTATAGACAATCCATGATGCACACAGAAGTCCAGTAACAAAACTCTCAGATTCAGATCAGGCGGCCATTCCTCCCAACCACACCTCTCCAGGTCTCACTGTTGTTGCCCATGTGAGCGTTAAAGTCCCACAGCAGAACGAGGCAGTCACTTGAAGGAGTGCATTCCAGCACCCCCTCCAAGGTCTCCAAAAAGGGTAGGTAGCATGAGCCACAGTTTGGTGCATAAGCACAAACCACAGTCAGTATCTGTCCCCCCACATGAAGGCGGAGGGAGGCTACCCTCTCATTCACTGGGGTAAACCTCAACATTCAGGCACCAAGATAGGGGGCAACAAGTATGCCCACACCTGCTCGACGCCTCTCAGTGGAAGGTCTCCAGAATGATAGGAAGTCCAACCCCTCTGGTTCCGGAGCCAGAGCCATGCATTGAGGTGAGTTCAACTATATCTAGCTGGAACCTCTCAACCTCACCCACCAACTTTGGTTCTTTCCCCACCAGAGAGGTGACATCTCACGTACCGAGAGCTAGCTTTTGTAGCCAAGGATCAGACAGCCAAGGTCCCTGCCTACAGCTACCACCCAACACGCAATGCACCGGATCCCACTGGCCCCTCCCACGAGTGGTGAGCTCATGTAAAATATTTTTAGTTACTAAAAAAATAATAAATGTCTTTGTTTTTGATTTTTTGTTCTTGAGTCAAGTGTTTGTTTATTTATTGTAAGTCATATTGTCATCGAAATATTAATCACTGTTATCGCATATCGCAGGTTTTCCTAATATCGTGCAGCCCTAATGAATGTGTAAACTTCAGCAATTCTTTCAAATTTCAATGACAGCTTAGTTTCTTAACAGCTAAACAAGAGTAGGACTACAAATACTGCAGTCCTCCGATCAAATGACAACCAAAATCTGATCAAAACAGAAAGAGACATTTTACCCAGAAACATGAATTTGAAATAGAAGGAATCAAAAATTCACCTGCTCCAATCTTTCCTGCATTGATGACGTCATCATTGTTTCTGTTTCCCATCATCCTTTTTCCCTTCTAATTTGGACATGAGCACCTAATGGACGCCATTTGTGGAAGCTGCAGGATTTCAGATTCACACAGATGGGTATTTAGCTCGATGTAACCCTTGAACTGGACCTGGCAGAGGCAGAGTCGCTCTGTTGTGCTTGTTTCAAAAGCATTTGGATTTACAGGATTATTCCATGCGTAGGCTGAGTAGCAATATTTGGAAGGTTTCACACGGTGCCTTTGATTAGGAACAAAGTCCATCACTTCAGAGGGACATCAGCATGAATCATCAGTTTCCCTTGGCTCTCAAAAAGAATCAAATTGTTGGATTAAAAATTTTTAACTCTCAATTTATGGTTTGAAGACCAACTTTGACCTGGAATGTTTTCTTTAGATCTTTTCTTAGTGTTAATCACATCAGAATGCACTAATTAGGATGATTTATATTTGAAGCGTTAATGAATTAAAATATTTTTATGTATTAGTATGAGCATTAGTCTTTGGATAGTATTTTCAACTGTGATGATTTAGCTGACTGGTTATGTGACAAAAGGTTTTGGTATTTTTCTTTGGAATTATTTAAGGGAGCTGAGGTTTTTTTTTCCACCCTAGTGAAGGTGGATGATTGGCTACCATCTTCTGATGTCATGTGGGACAACAACATCAGATAACATTTGGTTATTTCAGATGCATTTCACGTGGAAAAAATTATCACAATTTATCACAAAGTCCCTGAGAATCACACGAGCATTGCTGTGAATTGACCACGTCAGTTACAGATCTTTAGAGGAGATGAGATCTCCATTGATCACTCGTTCCAGCTGGTGACTCGGTGTTTCAGAGTAAAAGCTTCCAGCAGAGCCGTCACGATAATCCTCACCATATGTTGTCTTCCCCTCTCACTCTGCTCTGATAAGATCCTTCCTCTTTACGTTATGCCTCTGCGTCACATATTAAAAATCTCCTTCCAGCTAAAAAAACCACAAGCTTCCATGTCCTATTGTACACATGACATGCAAGGATAAAAATCCATGATGTTAGCAAACATTCTGACAGAGAGAAAAAAAAACACTCACCCTGCATCACTTCCATATCCACATATTAATGCATCCTTTTCTCCTTCAACTTTGTAGAAATTATCTAAAAACAAGAGTAGTAAGATGTTAAATAATAGAAATATTCTGAGTACTGCACGTTTACCTTGAAACTTTAAGCTGACCTTCATTGGTTAGGAAGTCGTCAGGTGAGCTCCAGGTTCTGTTGTTGCAGGTGAATGGCGTGTTGGGGCTGTATGAGAGGTTGACGCAGTGGTTGAGGCTGCGAACACATTTTTGTCGCAGGAGTCCCATGAAAAGCTGCAGGCCGATGAGCGCGAAAACACTGAGACAGAAGACGGTCAGGATCATCACATCCGTCAGCTTCTTCACTGACTGGATCAGAGCGCCCACGATGGTCTTCAGACCTGGGTGGAGGAGAAGAGATGGAACGAGCTGCTTTCATTTCACTGTAATTGAAAACAAGCCAAGTAACAAATAAAATGAGAGATTGTGGTTTCACCTGGAATAACTGAGATGGTTTTCAGTGCTCGCAGAACTCGGAAGGTTCTTAATGCAGACACGTTTCCAAGATCAACAAATTCTGTGACGTATCTGGATACAAAGATGTTTCTATTAGGTCACAGGTGAACTGTTCTGTTCTAAATGGCCATGAGGCATGCGTAGAACCTAAACAACGTGACTTTCTGACCTTCAGAACTCAAATCCAGATGTTTTCATTTAATCAAATAAGAACCGAGTGAATTTGTGTTTAATTAATTTAATCAATGAAAATGGTGCACTGTAACGTGTCCTAGACGCCCTTTCTTTTCATTAAAATAAATGCTAAATTCCCTCTGCGTGTTAAAATAAAAGATTGATTTTAATCCATCCAACAAATAAACCTGCTATAGCTTGAGCTTAAGTCTTTGCCTTCTGATGTCCGTAACGATGCAAGCACAGCAAAAGTTGGCAGATCGGTTAATATTTGACCTTTTCACCTTGTACCAACACTTACAGGTAAAACTCGAAAGAGTGAAATATTGTGCCAAAGTCCATTTATGTCAGTAAACCAACTTAGACTGAAAGACCGTAAAGGCTAAGGAACTCTCTGCAAGTGTTTTGGATTCATTAGCTGATTAAAGTGTGACACTTTGAGTCTAGAATATTGAATCTTTTCACAATACAGTCGTGGACAAAATCGTTGGTGCCCTTCGGTCAATGAAAGAAAAGTCCACAACGGTCACAGAAACAACTTTAATCAGACAAAAGTAATAACAAGTCAGACATTGTTTTTCTAAAGTAATGATTAAAATTACATGTTATTTAATGAGCCATAAGACGTAGAATTCCATAGGAAATATGAAATCAACCTTATGGATCTGTTGGGTTATTTTAACCAGAAGATTGGAACTTTTTATTGCAGAGATTGGATAACAGCTTCGTATCCACTCATAGACAACAGAAGAGAGAGTCAAGTTTAAAAAGTTTAAAGATTTATTACTAAACAAATTAAAACTAGACTAACTTGAACACTAAATGTATGGTGTAACTAAGGTGAATGAGACGGAGAATGGTGTAATGTGGAATGTTGCTCAGAACCAGCAAATCCGAAGAAGCGATTAGTTCTGATGGGAAATGAAGGTGATGTCTTCGCGTTAAGCTTTGGTTAGGAGGTTCATAAACACATTCGACGCCATTTCGTCAGCCTTCATACCCTTTTGGAAGTCCCCGTTAGATCAGGAATGTCGAGGTCCAGCTGGACCCTCTCTTGAACCAAAGCCGGTAGGAAAAGCAGCGGTTGCCGACCAGACCAGTCTTTGAGATACTTCCGGGTCACGACGGTTTTGTTGGCATCTAGTGAGACGCAAACCTGGGTCGTGATGGTTCAGCTTTTATTCTGAAAGGAACCGTTGCAGCAGTTGGAATAGCAACAGATTTTATCCAGCTTGTCGTTGGTTCTTTTGGCTGAAGAGGAAAGTTACGGATTGGCCACTCCGACAACTTCTCTAGAACGCTTTGAACTGGCATTAAAGATGACGTGGGCATAGTTTTATACTTCGGATGTTTTGGTTTATGGTCGAATGAAAAGATAACAGATCTACCAAGCACCACCAAAACCATGCCTCCGTCAGATCTGGCAGATTCTGATTGGATCAGTAAAACAATGTGTCGTCTCTTGACGCTACGTGAGTAATAATGAAGAAAAAAAATAATAAACTCATGGAACAGGCTGAACAAAAATGTTGGTACCCTAGAAAAGACTGAAAATAATGTGACCAAAGGGACATGGTAAGTCAAGGTGTGTCCACTAATTAGCATTGCAGGTGTCTAAAATCTTGCAATCAGTCAGTCAGTGAGCCTATATATAGCGCTCCAGGTAGTTATTGTGCTGTTTGATAAAATTGTGTGTACCACACTCAGCATGGACCAGAGGTGGTGAAGGAAAGAGTTGTCTCACGAGATTAGAAGGAAAATTAAAGACAAGCATGTTAAAGGTGACAGCTTTAAGACCATTTCCAAGCAGCTAGATCAGGTGTCACCAACTCCAGTTCTGTTAGTTTTCTATGTTTCCTGCTCTACCACACCTGAATGGAGTAATTTAATCCCTCCGTAACTCTACACAGGTCTGTTTATTACTCATTCTTTTCAATTAGATGTGTAGAAGAAAAGAAACAGCAGTAGCTCAGGTGGTAGAGCGGATTGCCTCATGATCGGAGGGTCATGGGTTCGAACCCAGCTCCCGCCAGGGGTATCCTGCTGTTGTGTCCTTGGGCAAGACACTTCACCCAACTTGCCTGTGTTAGTGGTGGTCAGAGGGGCCGACGGCGCCAAATGGCTGCCTCGCCTCTGTCAGACCTCCCCAGGGCGGCTGTGGCTACAAGTAGCTTACCATCACTAGCAGTGTGTGAATGTGAGAGTGTGTGAAAGCGTCTTTGGGTGTCTAGAAAAGCGCTATATAAGTTCAATGCATTATTATTATTATTATTATATGCAGGATGGTAGCCCTCGATTACCGGAGCTGGTGACCCCTAGATGTTCTTGACTTCAGTTGCACATAATATTCAAAAATTGAAGATCTATGTGGCTGCAGGAAGAAATTTGATGACAAATTAAACAGACGGATAATCTGAACGATAACAAAAGAGCCCAGAAAAACATCCAAAGAGATCCAAGGTGAACGTCAAGCTCAAGAAACATCAGTGTCAGATCCCACCATTCGGTATTGTTTGAGCCAAAGTGGACAACATGGGAGACGACCAAGGAGGACACCATTGTTGAAAACAAATCCTAATAAAGCCAGTCTGGAATTTGCCAAACTACATGTTGATGAGCCACAAAGCTTCCGGGAGGATGTCCCATTGACAGATGAGACAATAATGGAACATTTTACCAAGGCACATCAGCTCTACGTTCACAGATGGATAAATGAAGAAAAGAACAAGGGCCCTACTGTGAAGCATGGAGGAGGCTGTGTTATGTTCTGGGGCTGCTTTGATACATCTGGCTCAGGGTGTCTTGAATCTGTGCAGAGTACAATGAAATCTCAAGACTATCAAGGCATTCTAGAGAGAAATGTATTGGTCAGTGTCAGAAAGCTTGGTCTTAGTCACAGATCATGGGTCTTGCAACAGGACAATGACCCAAAACACACAGCTAAACACACCCAAGAATGGCCAAGAGGAAAACATTGGACTGTTTTAAAGTGACCTTCTATGAGCCCTGACCTCAATCTTATAGCTCATTTCCATCAACCGTTTTGGTTTGGAATGGGAAGGATCGGATTGCTAATTTTCCTTTTGCGATTGTAAAACCGGTCCAGACATCCTACGCACCACTCACCAGACCTTTTTGGCCCCTTTCTGTTGTAGGTCCAGACATTTCTGGCAACACAGTCCACTGATTGGTTGACAGAAATGCGTCACTACTTGCAACAAAAAACAAACAATTGGAATTCTGTTGTTTAGTTGTACATGAATGTGAAAAATTGCCAGCAAGTAGCAGAAGTTTTGTTCAGCTTCAGAGATCCATACCTTCCTCACATCATCGTGAGAGTCCACACTCAGGAGGAGCTAGAAGGATTGGTAAGGAAGTTTCTTTCTCAGCGGATGGCAGCCGAAAGAACTGAGCGGACATCCAAACGGTGTCAGGGCCAGTTGAAGACATTAAAGCCTAATATAGAAAAGTAAAAGACAGAAACTGGAGAAACAGATTTATTTTTTAACGGAAGTATTTTTCCGGATGAAAAATAGAAGAAATTCACGGAGGTGTTACAGTGCACTGGATGCTATTTATAGCCACAGACCTGTACTCAGCAACCGCACTCTGGAGTCATTTGTGTAAGCCTGTGGTTAGGATTTTGTTTATGTCTTTAGCTCTGCAGACCCTTTATTGCAGCATAAAAATGTAGAATATTTGCACAACTTATTTATAAAATCATGCATGATGGTTTGTTTAACCCCGCTTGTCGACATGAGAACCCAAACTGCGGTAGAAAAGCTTGCCTGAAAATTGCAGGCCCATACCGGAACACGCCGGTCCACAATAACACACTCCCCGCCGTACCAGCAGTGGAAATTTGGCTCTATTGAGCATCTTTGGAAGGAGCCAAAACATGCTGTCTGTAAAAGGCATCCTTAAAAACCTGAGACAACTGCTGATGAGGAGTGGGCCAAAATACTTGTTGAGAGCTAGGAAATCTCATTGACAATTACAGGAATCATTTCATTGCAGTGATTTTCTCAAAAGGTTGTGCACCAAAATATGAAGTTAGGTGTACCATCGTTTTTGTCCAGGACTGTTTCGTGAGTTTATTATTTTAAATAATTACGTTGAAGCACGGTTGACAAGCAATGTCTGACTTTCTTTGGTTAAATTTCATGGAATTTTTATTTATTATTACTTTTGTCAGATTCAAAATATTTCTGTGACCACTCTGGGTTTTCTTTCATTGAATGAAGGGTACCAACAATTTCGTCCACGTCTGTATTGTAATTGATTGAGATTTGAAAGTGGGCTTTTCATTAGCTGTAAACCCTGATTGCCACGTTGTCGTCGTCGTCTTCCTCCGCTTATCCGGGTCCGGGTCGCGGGGGCAGCATCCCAACTAGGGAGCTCCAGACTGTCCTCACCACCTCCACCAGCTCCTCCGGCAGGACCCCAAGGGGACCCCAAGGACCAGATTGGAGATGTAACCTCTCCAACGTGTCCTGGGTCGACCCGGGGGCCTCCTGCCGGCAGCACATGCCCGAAACACCTCCCCAGGGAGGCGTCCAGGAAGCATCCTGACCAGATGCCCAAACCACCTCAACTGACTCCTTTCGATCCGGAGGAGCAGCGGTTCTACTCAGAGTCCCTCCCAAATGTCCGAGCTCCTCACCCTATCTCTAAGGCTGAGCCCGGCCACCCTACGGAGGAAACTCATTTCGGCCGCTTGTATCCGCGATCTCGTTCTTTCGGTCATTACCCAAAGCTCATGACCATAGGTGAGGACTGGGACGTAGATCGACCGGTAAATCGAGAGCCTGGCTTTCTGGCTCAGCTCCCTCTTCACCACGATAGATCGGCTCAGCGTACGCATCACTGCAGACGCTGAACCAATCCGCCTGTCGATCTCCCGATCCCTCCTACCCTCACTCGTGAACAAGACCCCGAGATACTTAAACTCCCCCACTTGAGGTAGAACCTCTCCCCCGACCCGGAGTTGGCAAGCCACCCTTTTCCGGTAGAAAACCATGGTCTCAGACTTGGAGGTGCTGATCCTCATCCCAGCCGCTTCACACTCGGCCGCGAACCTACCCAGCAAGAGCTGAAGGTCAGAGCTGGATGAAGCTAGGAGGACCACATCATCCGCAAAAAGCAGAGACGAGATTCTCCTGCCACCCAAACTCGACACACTCCACACCACGGCTGCGCCTAGAAATTCTGTCCATAAAGGTAATGAACAGAACCGGTGACAAAAGGCAGCCCTGGCGGAGTCCAACCCTCACCGGGAACAGGTCAGACTTACTACTGGCTATGCGGACCAAACTCACACTCCTCTGGTAAAGGGACTGAATGGCCCTTAACAGAAAGCCATCCACCCCATACTCCTGGAGCGTCCCCCACAGGGTGCCCCTGGGGACACGGTCATAAGCCTTCTCCAAATCCACAAAACACATGTGGATTGGTTGAGCAAACTCCCATGCCCCCTCCATCACCCTTGCAAGGGTATAGAGCTGGTCCACAGTTCCACGACCAGGACGAAAACCACATTGCTCCTCCTCAATCTGAGATTCAACTATCGATCGGACCCTCCTCTCCAGTACCTTGGAGTAGACCTATCCAGGGAGGCTGAGGAGTGTGATCCCCCTATAGTTGGAACACACCCTCAGGTCACCCTTCTTAACCCCACCCCAGTCTGCCACTCCACAGGAACTGCCCCCGATGACCACGCAATGTTGCAGAGACGTGTCAACCACGACAGCCGTACAACATCCATAGCCTTGAGATACCCAGGAGGAATCTCATCCGCCCCCGGTGCTCCGCCGCTGTGTAGTTGTTTGACTACCTCAGCAACTTCTGCCCCTGAGATTGAACAGTCCATCCCCAGGTCTCCCGGCTCTTCCCGTCACACTTATAACAAATTAAGCCTTGAAATTCCATTTTTGGTTCTTTATTTTTTATTTATTTATTTGTTTTTTTTAAGCATAGATAAGGTTTCTCTTTACCTTAAAAAAGAACCAAAAATGGAATCAGAAGACAAACACAACAAGAACATACAGAAGATAAGCCTTGAAATGTCTGGTTTTCTGTGTAATGAGTCATATATTAGTTTTACCATTTAAGCTGAATTACTGACAAACATTAACTTTTGCACCATATTCAGATTTTGACTTTCACCCGTAGACAGGATTCAATCCAACTCCAATGAGATTACAACCAAATTAGCCAACTGAACTCTAATTAATCAGAAGTAGATTCATCACTGGAGGTAATGGCAGCTTTCTGTGTGTTTGGATCCATTATAAGTGATTTAGCGTTGCTGTTTTCCAATCAGGATGATTGAGTTCAGATAATTTAACAACACTGAGAGATCATCCGTCTAATCCTCCACCTCCATCATGGTTACTGACTGCTTTCTCACAGAGCTGTAAGCTGCACAAATGCTCACGATTATTCAGATCAGAGGATACGTCTGAACCCACCCATACTAAACATGGGTTCTTTTTCTGGTAAATGTTCAGATTTTAAGACAAACATAAGTGTCATGAATCAAAGAGGAAGTTCGGGGTTGGAAAATGGTGAAGGATTGGCTTGATGGTGGCGTACAAATGGCATCGCTACTCACGCCATGATGATGACGATGAAGTCAAGCCAGTTCCACAGATCTCTCAGGAACGTGAAGGGCACTAAACAAAATCCTCTTGCTAAAATCTTTATCGCTGATTCAAAAGTGTAAATGCCAGTGAAGGTGTACCTGGGAAATAGAGTTAAAGCAGTTGGTTTGAAGACCACTTTGGCTGGAGCTAATGAACATCAACAGTGAATCTGGGACTAAAAGTAAGGAATTAAAATTATGATGGAATGGACAATCAAACAGATTATGACCAATAAAGTTACATGCTGAAATGTTAAAAAGTCATAGTGAAAACGGGAACATTGACTTTTCAGAAAACATATTTGCAACATTTTCCAGATTTTCTTTGTGCTTTTTTTTAAACGAATGAGATATTTAAAGTTATTCCACTAAATTTCTACCTCCAATATGAAAAAAAAGTCCTATCAAACTTCTACAAGCAGTGCAAAGCAAACGAACATAAATCTCTGTTACCACGTGCCGTGCTAAAAATGAAGTGCTGATGATAAATAGCATAGCCGTGCTTTCCGCTCCATGCGCAGCTTTTTACTGCTTGTCTCATGTTCTCCAGCATGCAACGGCGCTGTAAACGTGATTCATTTACTTACATTTCAACTTCAGTCATCACTGATAAAGCAACAAACCCCAGTAAACTCCACATTAGAACACAGTTTAAACTGAGACGAAAGCTCAAACACAGAGATGCAGCTTTACTTACTCCAGGTATTTGGACCACGTTGGTGGATCTGACATGGCCATGAAGAAACAGTTGGTCAGTATGGTGAACATTATGAAATAGCTAAATAATGTGGAAAGGGGTTAAGGAAAGTGTAGAATGGCAATTATAATGACAATAACAATAAGAATACACTCTTTTCTAACATAAACAGTTCAACCTAAAATAATTCTCTGAGATTAAACGGTGAAAAAGCCTAAACTTACTAGAATGTTTACTGGAATCACTGACAAATATCAATATGGATGACATGTTTCTGTCTTTTCCAGTTGTACCAAACTCAAACCAAAATGTCCCATTTACAGGCACCACCATCTCTGGAATCAGTCAGCAAGACTCAGGATGTAGTGCTGAAAGTCCCACCTACTTAAACACAACTCTGCTTTTCTTGTTCTGATTATGGGGAACACCTGGACTCTGTGGTGTCTGATCCTGATCCACTCTTTCACTATTAGAGCCTCATAACCTGGTTTGTTCATTCAGGTAGTCAGCTGACCTCATTGTTTGGGCTCTTAGGCCTAGTCCACATGTAGCCGGGGTTTTTTAAACAAATATCCGCCCCTCCAAAAACTTGCATCCACACCACCGCATTTAAAAAAAAAACTCTGTCCACACGTACCCGGATAAATACGTTGTTAAGGACATGGGGCGACGGTGGCACAGGAGTTAAGTGCTCGCCCCGTAATCAGAAGGTTGCTGGTTCGAGTCCCGCTCAGTCTGTCGCTGTCGTTGTGTCCTTGGGCAAAACACTTAACCCACGCTGCCTGCTGGTGGTGGTCGGAGGGACCGGTGGCGCCAGTGCTCGGCAGCCTCGCCTCTGTCAGTGTGCCCCAGGGCAGCTGTGGCTACATTGTAGCTCATCCCCACCAGTGTGTGAATGTGTGTGTGAATGGGTGAATGACTGATTGTGTTGTAAAAGCGCCTTGGGGGGTTCCAGGACTCTAGAAGGCGCTATATCAAATACAGGTCATTTAGCATTTACCATTTACATGCCAGACCTGTAGGCGGCAGTACTTCCCCCGTTCTTAACCTCATCCTTCGTCTGTGGTCTTCCGCAAGGAGCAGTAATTCCACTTGCAAAAACAAACAAGCAGAAAGCGCTTGGACAACTGATGGATCGGGTAGTGACAGATCGCAGCTCTGAGGGCTTCCATGCTGTCGGCTAGTGTAAACACAGGTCGCACACGTGATGTCAGCATTTTTTTGTCGCGGAAAGTGACGCTCCGGACCTTAAAACTCCGGTTTTGTCCGTCCACACGCAGACACCCAAAACGGAGAAAACTCAGATCTTCACTTTGGCCGGAGTTTTTAAAAAGATCCGTTTTCGTGTGAAAAAACTCCGTTTTCGTGTGGATGACAGGCCAAAACGTAGAAAAATATCTACGTTTTGGCAGATCCCCGGCTACGTGTGGACAGGGCCTTAATGTTGCTGAACCAAGACCTGACCTACTGCAGGAACCCCAGATCATAGACTGGTCCCACAGGCTTTTACACTGGGGATGATGGAAGCATCCCATCACCTGCTTCTCTTCTTATCCTAAGGCTCCCATCACTCTGGACCAGGGACCAGGTAGCTTCACTGATCAGTAGTTTTCTTCTGGCTACACAGCTGTTCAGTCCCAAAGCCTTGAGATTCCTTCTCTTTGTGGAAATACTCTGTCACTATTAGACAGCTCTGTGTCATGGTCCGTGGTGAGCTGCCAGCCTGTAACCCTGTTTTCTCCTCTGAGTATTGTTTTCACAGGTGGGCGTGTCTGAGAGCCCCCAGCTGCAGCTGATTTCACCATCAAGGCCCAGGGGATTTAAGGAGCAGTGTGACACTTCACCACGCCAGATGATTACTCTGTTTGGGTAGCGCTAGCCTCCAACCTGACTTTGATATTTGTATTTTGTTCTTGTTAACCTGCCGCTTGAAAATCCCTGAATGCCCTTCCCTGCTCTCCTCCAGGTTCCTCTTAATCTCTCACCATCTCCAGAACAAACCCGGATCTCAGCCTACCTGACCACACTGCTTCATCCCCTGGCCGCCCGCTCTCAGCCGCTCACCTACCAACATCCATTCCTGCTCCTACACCTCTGGACAAACCAATCCCCTTACCTTTGGATCTGCTCAGCTCACCCGGACCTGACAACCCTCCCTGTACATTTACCACTACCAAGAAACCGTGAGCCCAGCCTCCAGATAAGTTTCCATTATTTCCACCTCATATTCACTCTGTCTCCCTCCTCAGAATCTCCTCCTGGAATCCTGCTGCCAGTCTTGCATCTCGTCAGTTCCCGTCTCTCCCGTTGCTCCTTATTTAGTAATAAAAACCTTTTTACTTACATTCTTGCTCTCCGTGTTGTGATTCTGCATGTTGTGGGTCAAGAAACTGACACTCTGAGGTCTACGGTTGGTTTTCTTTCATTTCTTGTCTCGTCTCGTCGTCTTCTGGCTGTCCGGGTTGCGGGGGCAGCATCCCAACTACGGAGTTCCAGACTGTCTTCTCCCCGGCCACCTCCACTAGCTCCTCCGGTAGGACCTCAAGACATTCCTGGGCCAGTTCAGAGATGTACTTTCTCAAATGTGTCCTGGGTCGACCAGGGGGGCCTCCTGCCGGCAGGAAATGCCTGAAACACCTCGCTGGGGAGGAGTCCAGGAGGCATCTTTTCTTTTAATTTGATTTCACCAAAAAATGTAACTGATCATTTTGGAGTTTTATCTGACTACATTTCTCTTTCTAAGACGATGATTCCCAACTTTCCTTCCAGGTTCTTCTTGACAATAGTTTATACGCTTCTTCAATCCCAACAGATATGTTTTCTCTGGTTGATGCCAATGACCTGACCCTTCCCAAACAGACTAACATCTTTTCCACGACCACAGGATGTCCTATGTTTAAGAGAAGAGAAGCTCCTTTTTACATCAGTGTTGGTTGAATTACTTGCCCAGGTGCTTGCTTAGTTAAATCCAGGTGGATACTTTTTTGACCAGGTAGTGTGTAATAATTAAGCAGAGGTTGCAGCCAAAAGTAACTAATATGCCCCCTAGTGGCTGGCTGCAGAGGAGGAAGGACCCATCTCAGATCTTGTTGCTGAATCCTTTGGCTTCAGTAAAATAAAAAGATGTTTTCCATCTTGTTTCAAGGCTGCAGTGACACCCAAACCATTTCTGTTAATCTCATTTATAAGAATAATATCTTATTATGGTAATAAGAATGCAGTATATTCTAGAATCGTCACACACACAGACCACCAAAAAAGGATATGAATGGACTAAAACTTTTATGGCAATAGATCTGATGAAGTGAAATGGACTAATTATGTAAAGTGCAGATGTGGCACTGAATCTGAAGATGGCCTTCCCTTTGTTGAGCACTATAAAAGTCTGTAAAGAAAACAAAAACACAAGATCTGTCATGAGAAAAATAGAATCACATTTTCAGACAAACATATTCGATCTTCCTGACTCCCCTGTTATGTAACTGCACGCTGACGGAAGTCGATCTTGCCGTCTACCATCTGTGATAACTTCCACCACAGGCAGCCATGGAGGCAGTTGAGATAATGGAGGCAACTCCAAAGCAGGCTGGATGTTTCCCCAAACAGATGTAGCATTTATTTAAATATTTTCTCCCCCGTCTTTGGATAATCCTCCCATCCAGCAGCGCATCACATGCCAAAACAAAGAGACCCTGAGAATGGCTGCCATGTTCTTTTTTCATCTCTCCATTAACACGCAGCTGCCCGACCTACCAGCTCGGCAAATCTAAATTTCCTGATCCTATTTCTGCACAAGAGATCTAAAAGGAAGAGGGCACACCCTGCCAAAGTCTCAGGCAGAAAAAGGTCTGTAAGGTACACTCTGTGTAAAAAGGCACACCAGTTTATATTTAGAAGCTCAGAATAAGAATGAATTATTTTCTAATTCTCTTTGCCTTACGCCCTGAATCACACATATGTCGTACTTCTACTGAAATGAAAAGTAATAATAGGAGTTTTGACTATGCCTGTCATGTAATTTGAGATTTATTAGCTTGAAAATATTTGTAATTCAATTAACTACAAATCAGACGTGGCATTTATGACGTCAGCGCTGAATCTCTCCTCCCCAGCGTAGCTGCTGCTTTACACACGGCCAGCCCAGATTTATGGTGGTTTTCTCCATGTTTAATGCTCCTTCTCTTGTCCTAGAAGAAGGATTTGAAGCTCTCTAAACTCACAGCCATTTTTCATCTCCTCTTCTCCGTATCTGGTTCGATGACGTCAATTTGGTGAGACGAACATTTGAAGTCTGTTACGTGTTTTCACACAAAACCTAAAATAACTTGCCAGAAGCGCTTACTTGGCATCAAAATGTGTCTTTAAAGTTCACGGACATCATATGTTAAATCCATGGCCCATAACAAACGGCATAATAATAACTTTTATCTTCTCATAGACTTCCATTCTTTTTTTTTTTTTTTTGGTTTGGCGTGAGCCTAAGTCACGCCCATCTACTTCCGGACCACGGGTCCCCAGAAGAACAAAAAAAAAAAGGAATGCAAGTCAACGGGGCTAAAAATACTATTTCCCAATTCCGCTTGTTATTTTCCATGGATTTCACATATGGTGTCCGTGAATTTAAAAGATGCATTTCGATACCAAAAACGCACTTATATTTGAACGAGGGGAAATGTTAGTTTAGGTTTTGTGTGAAAATAAGTCCAGGGTTAAAAATGTGCTTCACGAAAGTGACGTCATCAAACCAAACACGGAGAAAAAAAGAAGGCAAATGGCTGTAAGTTCAGCGAACTTCAAATCCTTCCCACAGGAGGAAAGAACCACTATAAATCTGGCCGTTTGGTAAGTAGCAGCTACGCTAGAGGAGAGGACATTATGTGATGACGTCACATATGCGACGTGCCGATGTAGTCATGATAATTACGAACTTTTACAAGCTGATAAATTTCAGTGTAAGTGGCTGGCGTGGTCGAAACACCCATCATTAGTTCTCTTTTAAATTGCAGTACAACATATGTGCGATCCAGGGCGTAAGGCAAAGCGGATTAGAAAATAGCGTTTTTAGCCCCGTTGACTTGCATTCATTTTGTCGTTTTTCCGGGAACCCATGAGCCGACCGGAAAGGGAGGAGGCATAGGCTCACTGTCAGGATTAGTACCTTCACCAATGACTTGCCTCGTCCAGTCCTATACACGTCTGCTGCCCTCTGGTGGAGGATCTACTCTTTATTATTGTTATATCATTTTTAGAATTACACTACGAAACAAAACCTATTTCTACATCGTTGTTAAATTAATGTCAGATAATAAATAGTTCACATTTAAAAACTAGACTTTAAAATCATTATCATTATTCTACATTTCATGAAGCGGTTAACTGATGTTAAATGTCTCTGTCGCCATCCCACCAAACACATTTCCAAGCCCTCACCTTCTGGTTCTTGTAGTAAAATGGATCGATGTCCTCCAGTGGCACCCCGACAAGTTCTGTGGGGATGTCACCAAAGATGCGTGGCAGCTGCTTGCCTGCCTCCAGATCAGCCCTGGGTTTTGGTGGCTCTGCGTTCTTCTGAGCCTCTGAGCCATCCTTGGTGCTCTTGGCCTGCTCCTCCGCAATCCGCCGCTCCAGGGCAGCGAGGGATTCGCGAGTGAACCGCTGCAAGCCATCAGGACCCGTTGGTAACAGCATGGGTGCCATCTTTTCATCCTGATTGTCCTGTAGATTCTACTTACAGCTGCAGACGTGGGAGCGAGGGTTTGCAAAGACAAGGAAGAGACAAAAGAAAGTGTTGTGTCAGGAGTTTTGTACAATAAACTTAATGAATGAGTTTAAAATTCCTGAGCTGGTCCTTTAAATGTTTCAGCTTCGGTTAAGTTTTCTGTAAGGCGAGATTTGTAATTTAAACTAAAACCAATGCATCAGAATGAAGCTAGTCTACTCACACCAAATGCTTAAAATGAAAAAGAAGCTGTCAAAATAAAACGTTGTATTTTAAATCAAATACCCAAAGACCTAAAGTGTCAGATTGGCAGACGTTGTTTTATTGAGATTTCATTGAATCGATTTAATCCTTTTGTTATGTGTCCTGGTTTAAAAATCTAATTAGTCAGAAAGAAGAGCAGCCTGAGTCGTCTAAGACAACTAGAGAGCAGCAGCTGTGCCCAGACAAGTGCAGAGGCTGGCTGGACTGTTTTCAAAGACACCTCTCCTCCACCACACCATGAGGTCCAGCTTCTCCCATCTGGACGCAGATATGGAGATCCAGAGTTTTCTCCCACCTCCCTTAGCCCTCCTAGATGAGTTTCAGCCCTTAAGTTGTGATTTTGTTTGTTCCTTTTAAATGCTTGGGATATTCTGTTTGAACTTTCTGCCTTGCCACCTAAGAAAATTCACCTTCAGGTACAAAATAAGTGTTTGATTACATTCACGCAGTAAATGACCTGCGCTTGTAAATATCCTTGCGACAGTGCGAGTGTCCTGTCACAGTGTCCCGACTGATCATGCGCCCTGGCTACTTGGCCAAGGGGATGTCCCTTTGGCTGACTGGTTAGCGCGTATGACTCTCCCCCGGAAGTCTGGGGATCGAATTCCGCCCGGGCCCTCGCTTCTCCACCTTGCCACATCCTTATTGAGTCAGAAGTCTCACTTTACAACACCAGTTTACCCATTCACACACTGGTATGAATGGGTAAACTGGAGGCACAGCTGCCCTGGGGGAACATGGCAAGGAGGTGTCCCCATGCTCCGGATGGCCAATTTGCCGCCTACGCCTACCGCCAGTAAATGATGAATGACCTGCATTTGTCATTCACCCATTCACACACATTCAGACTCTGATGGGGATGAGCTACAATGTAGCTACAGCTGCCCTGGGGCGCACTGACAGAGGCGAGGCTGCCGAACACAGGCGCCACCGGTCCCTTCGACCACCACCAGCAGCAGGGGCGTGTCCAGGGAGTGGCCTGGGGTAGCACATGCCACCCTCGGAACCTGATTGACCACGCCAGGTGCCACCACACTAATTTACCTTTAAATCGGCTTTCCATTGTCCACAAAAGGCTTGGGGGTAAAACAAAAGAAGCATAACCATTGGTGCCACCCATGCACAAAGTTGTGCGTCACCTGGGCCACCCCATTTTAAAAGATCTGGACACGCCACTGACCAGCAGGCAAGGTGGGTTAAGTGTCTTGCCCAAGGACACAACAACAGAAATCTCTGGTGGAGCCGGGATCGAACCTGCAACCTTCTGATTACTGGACGCCCCGTTCTACCTCCTCAGTTACTGCTTCCCAGTATAGGCAAAGAGGGTGAATTGTCTTGCCCAAGGGCACAACTGATGGAACCTGGGTTCAAATCCACAACCCACCGACTACAGGGCTAACTCCTAACCCCTGAGCTACCGTCGCTCCATCAGTAGGTTAAAGCTTGTCAGTCCCAGAAGAGATGCACATCACCCTGCTTTCAGGAGAGCTGTAAGCTAAGATCAAAAAAGTATAGCTGTAAAACTGATATTTTTAGTTATTTGTGTGTGTGTGCGCGCGCGCGTGCGTGTGTGTGTGTGCATGCATGTGTGTGCATGCGTGTGTGTGTGCGTGCGTGCGTGTGCGTGCGTGTGTGCGCGCGCGCGTGTGTGTGTGTGTATCAATGTACATTGATAAAAGATACATTGTTTCTTTTGATTATTAGACACGGAAATGCTTTTTCTGATAAATTCTTTCTTTGTTTTGTCTATATTCCTTCATGCTATGACCAAAATGAATATCTGCTCCATTGTGGCTGAAAACGACAGGTTATTTCCAGATGGTTGGTCTGTATTGAGCCAATCTGTTGGACCAGATCCTCGGTTGATGCATTTAGACAGTTACAGGAGAAGTCCCATGAACACAGATCTAAACAGCTTAACATTCTTTTAAAGGAAACACATGTTGTTTGTTGTTATTGTTTCCATGGACAGAATAGGCTTTTCTATGTCGTTTGATCACAAACCAAAGCCATGTAATCTAAATAAGATGATATTAAAGGGCCTTTCCTCTCCCACAAATCAACCCATGCGTTTGAGCTGGTGACTGAGTGTCATGCTTTAATATCTGGGAAAGCTTTCCAAAAAGAGGATTACCTTTCTCTGTTCCCCTAGTAACACAGGAATGCTACCGTATCCTTTTCACACGTCTTCCATCTCCTCTTCTCCTCAAATGCATCAATCCCTTCACACGTCCAACCAGACGCCAGTGATCTGCTTTCTGCTGATCTGCTTATTTTGGACGGGGCGATCTCGGATGAAATCATACACTGATGCTGCTTTCCCACGTGTTGCCACAATGTTCAATTACAACATCAGAGTTACAGAAACAGAAGATAAAAACAGGTTTGACTGCACATCTTAAGTGTCGGTCAAATCCAGC